>NC_141108.1:4454804-4470344 GCF_041138505.1 Cibotium barometz | reverse complement strand
AATCTCAAAAATCGCTCCTTGTGCCACACATTCCAACCCTTTAAATTCGTAATCTTATGTGCTCAACAGATATTGTGTTATGACACTACTGTTAATTACTATACGTACTATCCCCTCATTTCTTCTATGTTAACTTGCATTAGCCCCTCCCTTCCTCTTTCATGATGATCCAACCTCGTTCAATGTTAACTTGTGAGCTCTAATTTGCAAAGCCCCCTTTATGTGAGGAGTGTAATAAAGTGCTAATGGACTAAGGACTGTGGCCTTGGGAATGTCCCAAGGCCATAGTCCTTGGCACTGTTATGATCCATGTTATTTGACGAATGATAGTCATGGTCATTTGATATTTGATTTATATATTTTTTTATGATGCATATTTCTCATGAACACGTTAGGATTGATTGATGCGATGTCAATTGATTGTTACTACTGACGTGGTTTATGTTTATGAGTTTAGGTGATGAGGTGTGCAAGGGTACCGATTTAGGTGTTACACAGTGCGAGGGTACCGATTTAGGTGTCGCACGGATGGTGGATTGAGTCGTGGGGCGTGTGGACAGATCTCATTATTATATTCACAATATTTTGTGGCTGTATTATGGCATTTGATATTATTTTGACATCAGTGTGATGTGTGTGTGCGCATGCGTCAATTTATTGTACAGTGTGCGTACGAGCACTAGTTGATTTATTTTGTAATGTGCATATGTGCACAAGTTAGATTATTGTATTAGAAAATTGTGCAAACCTTAGAAGGCTTGAGAACAAAGGCTAATTAAATGGCAAAGTCCAAATATGGATGGGTACTTTATTTTTGGCTAAAAGCCTACTTTTGGAATATATCACAAATACCCACGGGAGAAGAAGCCACTCACGTTGGGGGGGGGGAGATTGCACCCAGCCTTGTGTTGATGGTGATGTTTTTCTTTCTCTTCCCTTATGTTTTGTTATGTGCTTTAATTTTCAATTTAATTCAAGTAGTTGTTTTAATATTTGATATAATTTATGAGTTTTTGATTATTCTCTTCAAGAAGATTAAAGGGTCCCGTGAGACAGTGGTATTAGAGCTTTGGTGTAATTTAATTTTCTTGAAGGCGGTCAAAAGAGATGAAAGAGACAAAAACAGAGGTGATTTTGGTAATTTTCTTGAATTTAAATTAAATAAGAACACGTTTAGGGATTTTTGTTTATGTATGAATGAAATAAAGCTTGTTTTTAACCATTGGGTAATCAATCTCCATCAATCTATTGCCCAAAGGGTAAAACTAGGTGGAAAACCATTAGAGGATTTTCCAAAACCACAAAACCACCTTCCTCTCACTAATCCTCTTCTTAATCTGTCCGTACGGATTGAAAGAGCAAGGAGAGGAGCATGGAGGGTCATAGCATGATTGCTAAACCAATAAGGCTGTCTGAATTCTATAATCAAGGGTGGGAGGTGATGGATTTTTCTTAATTTCTCTCAATTAGTAAAAGCGCAGTCTGTGAGAAATGAGTAAAAGCCATATATATATATATATATATATATATATATATATATATATATATATAATATTTCCAATTGATCTTTTTCTCTCTCTCTCTCCCTCCTTCATGGGGGCAGAGGCTACCCGGGCGGCAGCGCGCTCCTCGCTCCATCCGACCTCTCTCCATCCGGTCGGCGGCGCGACGAGCGCTGCGAATTCAAGGGGGAGGAATTTTCAGACCCCGATTTACTATTTGCATTTATTGAGGCTTAAAAGCTTTGTTACTACAAAGCTTATATTAGCTAAAAGCTTTATAAGCTTAAAATGTTTATTTTTATTTTTTATAATAGATGCGGTGGTGGTGGGCGACTTCTTCTCAGCTGGTGAAAATTACTTTTACCCGTTTGGAGCTGCGCTCAGATAAAGGCATTACAAGCTTTTAATAATAAAATCTTGGATTGACTTAAAGAGATTTATAAGCTTTATACTACCCAGCTTTAGAAATATATATAGGCTCTTGCTCTATCTATGTCCGTTGATTGTTTCTCCACACCAGTAGTGAAGTTGCTTTAATTTTGCACAAGTGATTGAAGCTTTAATTATTAAAGGGTACATGGATTATTTCTTGAAAAATTATGCATTTGTGTATTGAGCTAACGTGGCAGGACTTACATCTAGCTCAACGTTCCATATGAGATAAGAAACCCTATCTTTTCTCTTGTTTTAATTTTTCCTATTCCTTTTAATTGTCAGGAAATGGGTGAATATCTGCAGCACCATTGTACTATTCAAGAACAGCTTGATTCTCTCCATATTCTTTTGAATCAAGAACGAGAGCATCGGGACAACTTTCAAAGAAAGATTGAACGACATCTGTCTAGAATGAACAAATATATTAAGAAGAAAGTTAAAAATGTGGAAGCATCTGACATGCATAGCCCGACCAATGACATCGTATCCAAGCTGTCTATTGTCAAGTGTTTCAGGTGTAAGATGATGGGACATTATGCTAAATCTTGCCCAACTAAAAAGAAGAACCAAATTGCACCAAAGGACAAGCTTGACACCAAAGAGGTTAACGCACTCAACACATTAACCAAAGGTGGAGGTATGTGTTAAAAAATTATTTATTGTATACAATTTCTTGTTTGCTTTTATATCTGTCTTCTGAATATTCTTTCCTTCTAGAGCTAGTTATAAAATTTTAGAAAACTTTAGCTCCCGAAAAGAATTTTAGATACCGTGACCTAACTAGAAAGATCGAGACAAGATTAGCAAAAGTTATCTTCAAGATCTAGTTGCCCAAATTCAAGTAAAAATGATTGCTAGACATTTCATAGAAGATTAAGACCAATTTGAAGATTCAAGAACCAAGCAAGTTTCTCCAGTCTTTGATTCAAGTTATCAATTGCTTCACCATCGAATTTAGTGATGATGAGAAAAGTAAAGAAATAGCTCCCAAGTGACTAGAAACCAAGCTTAAGTTGTATACCAATCACAATTACGAAGTTTATACCAATTCAAGTAAAGTTTTGTTTAAATTTTCAAGTGTTCTAGTTTAAGATCTATTCGAGTACAAGATTCTTTCTAGACCAAGAATTTATCTAAGTCAAAGATATATTCAACCACAAGATTTAAACCCCTTAAGAACAAGATTTATTCAAGAATTGTAATTATGATTAATTAAAGACTAATCTCTCAATTTTCGTCCATTCAAGTATTTTTAATCTAAGCCAAGATTCATTACTAGTATATCAAGTTCTTGCTATCAACTAGGGCGCAAGATGTCCATCTTTCTTCAAGTTCTTCTGATTTCAAGTTTAAGATTAAGCTTAAGATCAAGATCCCCTTTAGATTTCATTGTTTACAAGTAAGATTCACAAATTCAAGAATTATAAACCTATTCAAAGATTATAATTTTTGAATTTAGTTAGACAATTACAAGATTAAGATCAAGAACAAATCCCCAGAATTCATCAAGTTATTGACACTAACGTAAGTGATGATTTTTCATCTTAAGTTGATAAGAATTTCCATTTCGACCTAATTCATTTTTGGAATAAGACTTGTAGTCTAATTTTGAGGATAGAGAAAAGTTATGTCAGAATGAAAGTTTCAGAGGGAATTAGCTACTCCGTCTCAAACTTCTTTTCTTAAGGTAGTGTCGTGTGGAATTAATCTATGGTATGGGACATTAGATTGGTTTCACATGGCTACACCAGACGTATCTATGTCTTCTATCTTTCACCAGCGAGTTTGTATGTGGAAGGTACCTCTGTGGAATGGGACACTTAGATACATTTCACATGCGTTCACTTGTTTGGTTTTATTTTCAGAAATTGTTTGATGTGATGATCTTGTCCTCCACTTGTGCCATGAAGCCATCCACTCATTGATTGCACAACTGAGGACAGTTGCTTCCCAACAGGGGGGACTGTTATGATCCATGTTATTTGACGAATGATAGTCATGGTCATTTAATATTTGATTTATATAATTTTTTATGATGCCTATTTCTCATGAACACGTTAGGATTGATTGATGCGATGTCAATTGATTGTTACTACTAACGTGGTTTATGTTTATGAGTTTAGGTGATGAGGTGTGCAAGGGTACCGATTTAGGTGTTGCACAATGCGAGGGTACCGATTTAGGTGTCGCACGGATGGTGGATTGAGTCGTGGGGCGTGTGGACAGATCTCATTATTATATTCACAATATTTTGTGGCTGTATTATGGCATTTGATATTATTTTGACATCAGTATGATGTGTGTGTGTACACGCATCAATTTATTATACAGTGTGCGTACGAGCACTAGTTGATTTATTTTGTAATGTGCATATGTGCACAAGTTAGATTATTGTATTAGAAAATTGTGCAAACCTTAGAAGGCTTGAGGACAAAGGCTAATTGAGGACAAAGGCTAATTAAATGGCAAAGTCCAAATATGGATGTATACTTTATTTTTGGCTAAAAGCCTTCTTTTGGAATATATCACAAATACCCACGGGAGAAGAAGCCACTCACGTTGGGGGGGGAGATTGCACCCAGCCTTGTGTTGATGGTGATGTTTTTCTTTCTCTTGCCTTATGTTTTGTTATGTGCTTTAATTTTCAATTTAATTCAAGTAGTTGTTTTAATATTTGATATAATTTTTGAGTTTTTGATTATTCTCTTCAAGAAGATTAAAGGGTCCCGTGTGACAGGCACAATGTGGAGGCCAAGGCATTAATAGGTGTAAAAAGGAGGCCAAGGTAAATAAGACACTTTTATCATCTTTACTCAATATCAATCAAGTCTTGCTCATGTAAGCTTCCATGTGGTGACCTTTACCCATGTATTGGACTCCATGTAAACGATTTCGCATGTTCCCGACTACACGTTAATGAGTCATTATCTTACCTTGGGAGACCAAGGCATTAATAGGTGTAAAAAGGGGGCCAAGGTATATAAGACACTTACCAAGTTGTGACTAATCACTTTTATCATCTTTACTCTATATCAATCAAGTCTTGATCATGCAAGCTTCCATGGTGACCTTCACCCATGTATTGGACTCCATGTAAATGATTTCCCGTGTTCCTTACTCCATGTTAACAAGTCATCACCTTCCTCCCTTCTTTCATTGGCATCAGAGCTCATGCCTTTGATCCATTTCTAGCATTTTCTTGGTTTTCTTTAAAATTTCTCACTATTTCATGGTTGGAAAAATTTTCTTGGCATTGGAGAGAGTGATGGAGACCTTGGATTATGTCAATTTTCCTTTGATTTTGCCAAATTTTAATGGTTTTTTGAAAGATTTTGAGATTTGGGACCAAATTTGGGCCAAATTTAAGTAAGTTTGGGATAGCCGGGCAAGATTTTTTGGAAATTTTTACATCCCACGTTTTTTGCTCTTCTCCCTCTTTTTGCTTAATCTTGTGTGCTTAATCTTGTGAGAGGTATGGTGCCTCCATCTTGAGATTAAAGCATGTCAAGGCTTGGGGTTTGTATTAGGCAAAGCATGAGCTTCATTTCAAGCTCAAATGGTGGTGTTTTTTGCTCACAAATTGTGTCGTTAGGCTGCTGCCAATTTCGCCCTTCTTCATGGTGTTTGGGAGCTTCAAGACTCACACATTGGCTACTCAAATGCTTGGGAAGCATTCTCTAATGTGTAGGCAAGACATTCTTCACTTCAATGCTTCAATCTTTCAAGTTATTACATATTAGGGTTTCTCATGAAAGTTAAGGATTCTATCACATTTTTTGGAAAATTACTTTAATAATTTTCTTCTCCATGCTTTGCTACACTAATACATTGTTGGAGACAACACATGTTCTCCTTCTATTTATCATTGTACGGGTTCCAACGTCAAAGGGTAGCGTATAGCCATAGCGTGTGAACACTCCTTATGAGTGTAGTAGTATATTTATGTGCGTTTATGTGTGAATAACCTCTTAGACTTGGATATGATATTATGCAAGAGTGTGTGTGTGTGTGTGTGTGTGTGTGTGTGTGTGCAAGTGTGTAGGAAGTTTCCTTAGGGAGTGTCATGGGACCCTTTTGTACTTCATGAAGAAACAATTTAAAACTTATAAAATACATCAAAAGTTAAAATAAAGAATTGAATTAAATTGACATCAAGGAGCATAGCATAGTGTAAGATAAAAGAAATAGAATAACATCACCATCAAGATAAGATTGGGTGCAATCTCCCCTCCCCCCCATGCCGTGTAACTCCACTTCCACGACATGAGTATTTAGAGAATTGTATTCATAAAAATAGCCCAAGGAGCTAATAATAGATGTGCGTACAAATTGTGCTTGCTTTTCCCATTTTTGGGTATTGCTTTACATATTATTAACCATATGAAAGTTTCTAAGGTTTGTACATATAAAAGCCTTTGCCCAAATATAAATGTTAATGGTCCTTTACACATGAAATAACTTTGTGCACATTTGCACATATAATAATCTTGTGCACATTCACACATTCCATTAAGGCGATTCCCGCACACATTAAATCAAGTATATTTTTTTACAATTATTAATTCATAAAAAATATGATAAAATATATACTTGTAACAGTCCTCCCGTTTGAGGAAGCATCTGTCCTCAGTTGTGTAAAAGAAAAATCTTGTAACAACAAGATTATGGCTCAGAGGCGCAAGGCATGGCTCAAAGGCTTGGGTGAACATGGACTGCAAACAATAAAAACTCGTGCGATACCTAAATTGGTGGTCCTCGCACTCATCATCAAATCACAAGTTATATGCACAAAATAACCTATCAACATGAAAGGCTACAGATGACATAAATTTCTAATACATTGTTTAACAAAAAATGATCAAATGAGTGATCACAATCTTCACACCACCGCTCAATCCACCAGCCATATGACACCTCAATCGGTACCCTCGTGTATTGCGACACCCAATCGGTACCCTCGTATAGTGCGACACCTCAATTGATACCCTCGCACATCTCATGAAGTGTGACACCTCAATTAGTACCCTCACACTTCTCGTTGGCTATACTCATAGAGGCACTGTCCATGTTAGTTAAATAATTAATTAAACAAGTCAATTAATCCCAACGTCATCTTGAGATATAGACCACCCATAAGTATTCAAATCATAGCCACACACATGTTTGCCAGGCGTAAGTAACCCAAGAATTACCCCTCCATACAAACCAACTATAACAAACAGTGGAGGCCCACAGGCATGCCATATACGAGCATCCCCAATATACAGTTGCGTAAATGCATGAGAAGATGGTTTCATGATTGGTGTGGAAGACTAGATCTACACATAATGCATATGCAATGAACCAAACAAATGAACGTATGTAAAACGAGTCTAAGTGTCCCATACCACATAGGCGCGTCGCACATACACACATAGGATGGTAAAAGATAGAAGACATAAATGTGTCTGGAGTAAGTATATGAAACCAATCTAATGTCCCATACCACCAGATTAATTCCATACATCACTTCCTTTAGAATAAAAGTTTCCAGTGGTTAGAGAGGCCAGTTCCCTCTGAAACTTAAATTCCGACACAAATTTTATCTATCTTAAAAATTTATTTAAGTCACTGAATTTTAACTAATCTTAATGTTGAATCTATGATTTATTAATTAGGTTTTTAGGTTGTAAAAAGATTATAGAAGGATTTTGAAAAAGTTTTACAAAGGGAAGTGAATATATACATACCTCCGTTGTTGTGGTGTAATTGAAATAATCTGTCAAAAACAATATTAACACTCAAAAGAGATGTGAATCGTTATTGCTTCTATGGATAAGGTATATAAAGTTATTAAACAAAATCTCATGAGAAACTTAACATTATAAGAATAAAAGATAAATTAATTAGGGGTATAAGGGTAGGAAATACTAACCTTGAGTTGAAAAGCTGTTTGAGAGGGTGTGAGATTGTAAATAAATAATGGATAGAATTAATTGTGAATGAACAAGTCTAGATGATGTAAAGATTAAGTTACATTTAATGTTGAAATAAACTTGAATAATAAATATGAAACTTAGCAATCATAAGGTTGAGTCAAGCGTAAAGAAGGTCGTACCTTACATATATTCAATTACCATGATGTTCTACATTTAGAAAAATGAGAAACCAATGCGAATGGATTGAAATATAATTATTCTTCCAAACCTAATTAAGGTTATATTAAATTATGACCTTATAAGAAATAGAACTTATAGTAGTATGGTTTGAAATTCTACGCATAATTATTTAAGCATGATCATTATTGTAAGAATAAAAAGGAGAAATTTACTTGGAAGGTGCTCAAATCACTGTCTGAAAGAATAAACTTACATAGAAATATTTATTTACTAAATTATAGAAGATAGCAACTTACTTGCAAGTGTCGAATAGGTTTGCTACAAAATACATCATTAAAAGGACATAAATATTACAAGCATATGTGGCGTTTTAATTTGCTGATGATTAAAATTATGGAAAATGGAGAAACTGGACTGCAAAATATCAGTTAAAAGAAAACGAATCGACAAGTAACAATTTTATTTTATACAAGTAATCGAATTACACAAGGTGAAAACTCGTAAATCATCAGAGATTTTGCATATACTAATCTACACGTTAGTTTCAATTCATAGCATAATATTAAACTTCAATTGTTAATCTATAAAATAAAGAGGGTGTAGTTATTAGTTAGCTTTCACCCGTAATTCGTAAAAATTAGAAGCTTGTATGTCGAAGAAAAGTTGTTGTCGTCATGGTTGACTTGTGATAATTAACAACCCTTAATGAATTCTGTAAAAACCAAACCTTGACAAAACTTTTAAAAGTCAAGTATGTTGCTTGTATTTCTTGAAATCCTTAATTTAATCTCTAAAAGGCAATGGTAGACATCATGCTTACACCACACATACATGTACAATCTCAAGTCTATAAACTAGGGGGTGAAATGATCATACGGCCTATAATAACATCACCCTTAAGTTAGGAGTCTAGTATGAGTTCTTGTAGAGTCGAGAAAACATTGAAAACCATTGAATCCAACAATGGGTCAAGATCAAACTAATAATCTCTCTTTTTGTCATTATTATTTTGCTTTATCAATCTTAGCTAGATGGGCAGTAGACGAGAAAGAAATAAAACGTTAGCATATTTAAACAAATAAAAGCTTTAAAGTCAAAAGCTTTTAGACTTTAGAGCTTTAATTCAAAGCTTTGGTAAAGCCCCCCCCTCCCTTTTTAAAAATTATAAGCTTTTATTAGCTTTTTCTGAAATTTCTATTTATATAAATCCTTGTTCTTCCTTGAGATCTCTAGATAAGCTTTAGCTTTGGGGCTTTAATATTAAGCTTCTTTTGTAAAGCTTAAAAATGAATTTAACTATTTTTAAATGGCATTAGACGTTCGCTGAAAGTCTACGGCTTGGGCTCTAAGGAAAAAGAAAAAGAAATCTTAAATTATAATAAGGCTTTAAATTATGGGGCTTTACTATTAAGTTAAGCCTTTTTTTTAAAACAAGCTCAGAAAGTCTAAAGAAAAACATCGCTTCTCTCTTCTTCAGTATACGTCACGACAGCCCAAGAGAAAGGAAAAGAAATAAATAAAAATTTTATTAATAAAATCACGACCACCCAAAACGTTTGGGATCCTTATTCAGAATTTTCCACCAACTACTCTAGAGAAAGAGAGAGAGAAATCTACATTGCCCCGCACATAGTGGAGAGAGAGAGAGAGAGAGAGAGAGAGAGAGAGAGAGAGAGAGAGAGAAGGGCTTTCTTATATATATATATATATAAACTAAGCTTTTGTCAAAGCTTTAGTAAGCTTTGAAATAAAGCTTCATTAGCTTTATAAAGACTTCACTACAGACGGCCCTTAAAATGGCACACGGCGCATAACCCAAAAAAAAAATCCAACGTGCGTAACGCAAAATCGGAGGATCTGAAGGGTTCCGCCATGCTGCCGAATTGGAGAGAGAAAAGAGAAGTAAAAATCAAAATAATAAAGTAAAATCTGAGTTTTAATTCTCTAGGCTGCACTTCATGAGTTAATGATTGGAAGAAGAAAAATAAAAATATAGATAATTAGGATCCCTCCACACCATCCATTATAGAAATTAGACACTGCTACTAGCTTAGCAATCTGGCTATGGCTATCCATGCTCCTTCCCTTGCTGATTCGATCTGTATGGATGGATTATGAAGAGGATTAGTGAGATTAAAGGTGGTTTTCACAAACCCACTAATGGTTTTCCACCTTGCTTTACTCTTTGGGTAAAAGATTGATAGGGATTTGTTATCCAATAGTTAAAAACAAGCCTTCTTTCAACCATACATATCCATAAACCCATAAACATCTTCTTCTTCAAATTAAATTGAAAAATTACTAAATTCACCTTTGCCTTTGTCTCTTTCACCTCTTTGTCCACAAGTATTAAATTGACATCAAGGAGCATAGCATAGTATAAGATAAGAGGAATAGAATAACATCACCATCAAGATAAGATTGGGTGCAATCTCCCCCCCTCCCTCCCCCATGCCGTGTAGCTCCACTTCCATGACATGAGTATTTAGAGAATTGTATTCATAAAAATAGCCCAAGGAGCTAATAATAGATGTGCATACGAATTGGACTTACTTTTTTCACTTTTGAGTATTTTTATATATATTATTAACCACATATGAAAGTTTCTAAGGTTTGTACATATAAAAACCTTTGTCCAAAAATAAATGCTAATGGGACTTTACACATGAAATAACTTTGTGCACATTTGCACATATAATAATCTTGTGCACATTCGCACATTCCTAGCCGATTCCTGCACACATTAAATCAAGCATATTTTTGTACGATTATTAATTCATCAAAAATAATATAAAATATATACCTATAAAACAGGGAGACTTGCTCTAGGTTTGATCTAGTCAAAAGATAAGGCTACATGCCTACAAAAGCATGTATTTGGTAGAGGTTTGGATTATCGAGAGAATTAATACAATCCTCATTGAATCATGCAATACTTTCTCTCTGGCATTTCATCTCTCTTCTGCTTAGTGCTCTCTCCATGTCTACATGATGGAAATGTTTGATGCTCCATAGCTTGTTGATTTGCAAACCTTAGGTCTACAAAATGGTATTAGAGCCACGCATAGATCTGTAGCCAACCGGTCACCAGTGGCCCATAGAAAGAGTGTTCTCTCTATCTTCAGTGGACTTTACTCTACTACTCCCCTCGTGTGTTGTAAGACTCCTCTCTACTAAATATATATGCTACATCATTGCAGACACCCCCCAACCTTTGCTGCGCATCTAGTCGACAGCTGTCTACACACATCTAGTTGACCGGTAGCTCCCAGTTGCCCTGCCCCCCACAACCTCATCGCCTACAAAACCTGAGCGCCTGCAAGCAAGAGAAAGATAAGCTTCTATTTATATATTTTTTTTTGTTTTTGTTCTTTTTTTTAAAGGGAAAAGACTTTTATTATAAAAAAAAGGACAAAAACAAAAAAAAAGGGGGGGAGGGAAGGAGAATTAAAAGCATTACCAAGGCTCACTATGGGGCAACCAATATTATTGGGGACATATGCCTTGATTTGGGAATTTTCTTTCATTCCTTTTGAGGGGCATTTCATGCATTAATTTTGGGTCAAAAAGTGTTTTACCTTTAATATTTTAAGTTCCTCTTTCATGTGAATCGGATAGACACTGGCTATCATCTTGTGTGAGCACCCTTTACAAAGTTTTCAATCAAAGGGGGAAAGTGCATTAAGTGTTTTGTAATCTCAAACTGTGTAAAGGATTTAAACACTACTTTTGAGATTCAAGCCAAAAGTAAGACCTATCCTCGTCATAAATCATGGCTTCGCAAGCAAAAATTGATAAATTTGAAGGAGAAGGTTTCCACACCTTGGCACACGAAGGTCGAATTCACCCTTATGAGAAAAGGGATATAGAATGTGGCAAACGAAAAAGAGAAAAAGTCAACAACACGACACGGGAAGGAGAAGTTGCTTAGCTAGTCAAAGACGAGAAGTCTCTTGTTATCATAGCCTTTGGATTAAGTGACTCATTCATCCATTATATTGATGGGTGTGATACATTACATGAGGCTTGGGTACATCTTGAAACTGTGTTTGGTGTACAAGGAAAGTGCTTTAAGTTTAGCTTTCTAATAAAGTTTCTTGAGCTAAAAATGAAACCAGGGGAGTCTCTCTCCTTACATTTAAACTCAATGAAAAACATGCTAACACAATTGGCAAGTATCAAAGCTCCCACAGACAAAGACATCACAATTGTAGTCTTACTCAAAAGTCTTCCAGATGAAGAGCATGGTAGTATTGTTATGACTCTTAAAACAAATCTACCAATATCAAAATTGGTGGATATTGAAGCTTCTCTCTTAGAGGAGGTAAGTAAGATCAAGCAAAGAAATTCCAGCTCCAACTACAATGAAGGAGGGGCTTATTTCACAAAGAAGAAGTAAAAGGGATACACCAACACTAGGAATTACTCCAAGGGCTTCACCAACAAAACTAGTAATGGATGTGGATTCTATGGTAAGAAGAATCATAAGGAAGAAAACTATTTCTTGAAGCAAAAGACCAAAGCTTTGGTTTTTGAAGATAATTAAGAAGAAGATGATGAAGTGGAGGCCTCACCAGAAGAGGCCAATCTTATGGTTGACTCAGATTGGGCTTTTTAGACTACTCTTGCTACCAAAGACCTCTTGGCTTGACATTTGACAAGAAACCTCCAGCAAGGATTTAAATGTATCAAACCTATGGGCTTTAGATCTCTAATGTATCCAGATATGTATCACTTGTTGATAGAACATATGTGCATTAATTGTATAAGTGATGTGGATAGCTAATGCAACCACTTCAGTGCCCATGTGCCATGTGATAGATGACATCAATAATGTCCATGGTGACCTTCACGCACTAAACCACAACAAGTAGCCTCGTATAATGGTGAGGACTAAGTACTGGTAAACCAGTGTACCACCACTACATGCACAACTGTGACCAACCAAGTGGCACCGGCATACCGTTTCTTAGAAATGGAATGGTGGTATTTGTAAGGCTAATGATGTGGGTATCTAATGCGACCACTTCAATGCCCAGGTGCCATGTGAGTGATGGCATCAATCATGTCCATGGTGACCTCCAAGCACTAGCCCATAATAAGTAACTTTATATAATGGTGAGGACCAAGTGGCATCGACACACAACCAATGTACCACCACTATAGGCATACCATCGAGAGGAAGGTGTGAAAGTGACACATGGGGGGTGGCAGGAATACAGCACGGTAGAGAGAGATCAAAGTGTTAAGAAAGGGTTTCTTGAGAGGTGGCGTGGATGACCACCGATGTGTGCACCACATCCACCAAGGGGCACCGACACCACAATCAATACCATAACCAAGTGGCATCGGCACACCACGCTGGTGTTAGAAAAATAAACTTTTTTTCTAACCAAGGAAATCAGGATGACCTTCAAGCTCAACCAATTTTATAGAAAAAATGCATACATTAACTGGTTTTCTAACTAAAATTTCAAAAATGTGAATCTTTAAATTCAAGGCCATGTAAAATTACAACCAGTTTTTGTTAATTTAGGCAATTAAAATTACAATAAAGGATGGTTTTTTTTTACACTGCACCAGACAGTTTTTTTATGACACTGCACCACACTGCACCACACCACTACAACCAAGCACCAACATATAACTCCCACCAAGTAGCAGTGACACGAACAACTAACACTGGCACACCATACCACTACAAAAACCACTTTTTTTCATTTTATTTGCAGTGGGTTTTTGGGGGTTTAATGATGAAAGGGTTGTAGATGGCTTAAGTGGGTCTCATTTAGATAGTGTTGAGATCTATTTTGGTACCATTTGGATGGAAAAATGTGGGATCGTAGTGATTAGGGTTAGGGTTGAGTGGGAAAACCCTATATAAATATCTCCATATGAATAGAAGAACACAATATATGGTTTTGGCTCATTTCAATCTCTCTTGCTCTAGTGCTTAACTTGTTTAGCATTTTATTAATGTCTCTTACTCTTGACTAGTCTCTCAAGTTTAAACATTAAGCTTATATGTAGCCTTGATTAACATCTTATTAGTAGGTCTTATGTTAATTAGAGAAGGTTTAATTATATCATTTACATCTATGTAGAGATTTTGGCGATCATGGTGGTTGGGGGGGGATTCCATCTTCCCCCTCCCCTCCCCACACCTCGATCTCCTCTCCTTCTTTCTTTTGAGGCTGCTCCCCTCTCCTTCAGCCGTGTTCTTTTCTTGTTTCATGTGGTCAGACTGCGCTTTTCAACACATCCTACACTTTCTTATATGTTTCTTAACACCGTCATTGTCACAACCTTTGACTACCCAAGCTAACCCCAACCAAGTGTTATCGTGACCTTATACCTCTATAGCTACCTAGTTGCTCCGGAGCTGCCACCATGGTCGCTTTTCATGTTTTATGAGTGTTCTTGTGCCTATAGCAACACTTTCTTGAGAGAGACATTGTAAGGGAATGCCACCTCTACACAAGCTGTTTCTTTCCATACTCTGAGGGTCCCCATCGCTCTTTTTTACCTTTGCATAGCACCCGCTTTACCCCCCTGCTTCACATCCATGCCTACAAGCTACTACTATGGTCCAATGTTGTCTGTTGTTGCTACTACCATCTATTTGCAAGAGTCAATTGTCACTAGAAGTCAGTGGACCGAAAGCACTTTATATTTTAAAAAGGACAAGCAAGATTTGCTTTATTATCATTCTCTATGTAGATGACATGTTAGTGATGATAGGTACCAATGAGGATCTCATTACAACCTTCAAGGCCAACCTTGCCGTAAATTTTGAGATGTAATACGTAGTTTACAGGATGTCAATGAGAAAGATCAACTAGCTATGGCAACATCATCCTATGAAGCTGAATATAGAGCAACATTCACTGTGATAGTTGAATGTGTATGGCTTAGAAGATTGATGAAGGTTTTTTATGCCCCTTCTAACACCCCTACTCCTATTTTCATTGACAGTCAGAGTGCAATGGTAGTTTCTAAGAATCTTATCTTTTATACCAAGACTAAGCACATTGAAGTGCATTACCACTATGTAAGAGAGAGACTCCATGCATGAGAGATCAATTAGATCTATTGCAGTATGCATGATAATTTGGTAATTTTTTTCACTAAAGCCTTATCGCATGAAAAGTTTGAGGCCTTCCACAAATCTATGGGGCATCTTCCCTTTAAGAGGTTGGTCTGTAATCTCTGTAAACCTCACATTTATACTGGGGGGTTTGTTAGATATTTGGTAGTACTACACTGTGAGGTCGTGTACTTATGCCATGGGCACTTTTGTCCCATTGGGTCTTCCTTTTGAGACTAGTGTATAAACATCTTGTTGTCGGCATCAAGGTTGAAGACTCGATCAAAGGTAAAACTAAGTGCATGTGCTTGCATGATGCTACGAATGAATGTCCCCCAACTACCCTAATGGGAAAGTTATAATATTGACATTATATCTCACCTCTAATTATAAAATTCCTAGGTCTCATGCTCGGGTT
>NC_141108.1:4299804-4449804 GCF_041138505.1 Cibotium barometz | reverse complement strand
TACCACCCAAGATTCATTGCATGATTAAATCTGTCCACACCCCTTTGTACACCTAAAATCCGATCTTCAAGAGTTGCAAACCTTTCATCCAACTTGTCCACCATTTGATGCATTAACATTGCATTCTCATTGCCTTGCCGCACAATCTCACTACTAATGTAGAGCACCTCTTTTTGAGCATCTTTGATTGCATCGGTAAGAGCAATCCTTAACATATCCAAAGTAATGTTACCCAATGAGATTTGATCCTGTCCATTAGTGTGCGTCGGCATTCCTTCATTGACTATTCTCCGCCCACTAATGTTGTGAAGAGGTACTCTATCTTGTTGCATAGCCCTTAAACGTTTCCCATGTTCGACATTGGAATGTGGATTCTCACTCAATGGAGCATCACCCACCTGTACCAAATCATCACAAACAACTTCATTGGCATCATCATGATTTTGGTTATCTTCCACAGGGCACTTGTGCTTGAGATCTCGTTGGCCTTCCCCGATTCCCCATGCTACCAAGTGGTTAATATAGCAAACGGCAACCAAATTTGGATTTCTTTAGTTTGCCGCGTTCTCTTTGACGAGATGAACACTTCTATCACCCTGGATCACCACTTTAAGCACCCTAATACCTCTTTGTTTTGACTTTTTGCTGAAAGTCAACTATGAGAGTTGACCATCTATATGATCAGAACTTATTGGCTCATCGGGAAGCTCCTTAGTAGTGTTTTTAGGCTATGTAGACAACTTCAATTCAGTCCACCCCATTTTTGATTGAATTAGGGTTTTCAACCTAACAGAACTGTCCACTTTGTACCCTGAGATGGTGTCCGAATCAACCACTTGATGGCGCGTTAGGACCGCCTTAAGACACCCTTTTAAGACTTCCAAAGACCCTTGAGAGATCTTGAGCGAGTTGGGACTGAATTGCACTTCTTTACCCACTGCAGAGTGCAGCAGGAAAATCACACTGCAGAGTGCAGGAAAATCACAAAAATTTTGTCATAGTTTCCTTGCAATTTGGCCCAAATCTCAATCAAAATATGCAAAAGCAATTGCCCAATATCCACTCATGATATAATGCCCCAAATGATCATCATCAAAAGCATATGCTTGCTCATGTAACCCTTATGCTTCGACCACAGCAAACATCCATGGCATATCCAATCAAGTAACCAATGGCTTCCATAGCCTCAGCATGCTTACAATAATATAGTCAATTGTGTGTCGAAGAAGAGCTTTATGCTTGTCGATCTCCTGACCAAGCCTTCCAACCCTCGTACCTAGTCCAATTCTAGGCACAAGTTGGGGCCAAGTCTTCACATCCATGTACCTAATCCCCCTCCTTGTTGCTGCTTTACCAAAAGCACTCTCACGACAAGGAGAGTTCATGCCATGCTCCCCCCGAGCCTCTCCTCCAATGCCCGAGGTACCCTCACAAAGCATACTAGATACTATGAATTGAAGTTAGGGCCAAGTCTTCACATCCATGTACCTAATCCCCCTCCTTGTTGCTGCTTTACCAAAAGCACTCTCACGACAAGGAGAGTTCATGCCATGCTCCCCCCGGGCCTCTCCAATGCCCGAGGTACCCTCACAAAGCATACTAGATACTATGAATTGAAGTGGGATACAAGTGAAGTGTATGTGGATGTAACTTCAAAAGGATAAGATAGGAGTACTTACAATGTTTTTAGCATGACTCATGCTATTTCATTTCATCATTATAAAGAGCATGTACTCATGCTTTCCCCATTCATCCAAAGTAGCTCCATCACATCAATCACCACAAAAACAACATCCACATACAATCCAAAATCATGTGATGATTCACAAGCACAACTCACTGATTTGCATCACTTCAACCCCTTTGCCTTTACTCCATGGCTCTCATCAATGCACCAATCAATCAATCATATGGCAAGTAGACTCCAATTGGTTCAATGAACACCAAAGGAGTGATGCTTGCTTAATGCTTAAGCAAATCAAGGGCTCATATGATACATTCCCAAAATCAGTTCAATGGTAGGCACATTGAACATGCAAGGGTCTTCCAAAGCTCATACGCAATGCATACTATCATTGCATGTACCCTAGAGAGTCCAATTGGCATGGAATAAAAGAAAAACATCTCATGCATCAATATGGAATCCCAACACATCAATCTTGCTTATAATCATGATTTCAATGCTTTCATGAGATCCCTTGTTGGAAAAAACTTCAATCTCAACACCAAGAAGCACTAACTTTCTAAGCTCATGACATCCAAAATGTCCATACCCCATGGTTGCATCTCTTTCTAAGCTTGATTAGAAGCTCTCAAGAAAAAAATCGTAGAAAATGTACAACGCATTCCAATAAAAAGAGCCTACTTAAAATGACTAAAGGAAGATTGCTTAACCTTCGTAGATGGCTACTACGTCGAAATCGCCGAAACGTTGCTACGTCTCGTGATTTGAAGATCAAAATCGCCTCAGCTTATGCCTTGCAATGCTTAAACCACGCTTAAGCAACTTAAGCTTACATCAATGGTATTAACGAACAGCACAAATCGGCTCTCATGAACGACGTGAATCAGTTCAGCTAATCTAGCATGAACAGCACGAATCCACTCTACAATCCAAGGGAGAATGGCCACCAATCATCACATCCTGATTAATCTAAACTTACACAAGCTTCTCATGTTGGAATGTGGTGAAATCAACCTCCAATTTGAAGTCCAATAGATGCTTGACTCACAGCCCAAAACAGTGGTGAATATGTCCATGAAAGGCTCCATTGAAGCGCTTGAAAGGAAGCTAAAGAGGAGATAAATCAAAGCCCTAAACTCATGGCATCAAACAGCTATGGATTGAATCCCTATTCTCTCATAATACATCCATGAAGTACATCACGTAGGACTTCATTCTAACTTTCTACCACACGCTCTTGAAGCGGCAATCGTCATAAATATTCCGTCACACCATTACGAGCGCCCATCCAAGTAACTTTGGACACTATTGCTTCATAACTTGAATGTATGACATGTTGGTGTATCTACCACGTATATTTAAGGGACAAAATAAATATTGATATACTTTTCAAGGATATGGACCATTTGTTTTTTGGGTTCTTGTTTGCCTCCAAACAAGTAAGTCTATTCTGCTGTGTAAAAAGAACAAGTTAGTTCAAATAAAGTCTGAGAGTATAATGTATGACTGCTCTATTTGTGTAAAAGGGCAAGTTGGTTTAAATAATTGCTAAAGAAGAGAATGCCATGAAGTTTGCACGTTGCGTGAGAAATCCTAAGCCCAATCAAAACATAGTGATAGGTGAATAAAATGTGTATAAGATAGTGTGTAGAGGATCCATAGTGATGAAAGTGACACATGGTAGACAAGTGGAGATGCACAGGCGTGAAACGAAGAAGGAAGCAGCATGGGCACCGTTTGGTAAGTTGCTGTACAGGTAAATATGTGATAGTCTATCACAAATTATGAGCGAGAAGCTAAACAAGAATATCTTTCAAGCATGGAAGTTCAGAATAACAAATTTCTTTACGAGAAAAGGATTTGGGAGTTCAATACGAGTGAGAAAAATGAGCCAAAAATTGCTAAAGAAAATCCCACCCCATAGCATATAAAGTATGGCATGAAAGATCCAAAAAGATTATACTGGTTATTTGTCAATGTGATAGACTTTGTGATTGTGCATATACAGGAAGCATAGGCCAAGCAACCAAAGACACGCAAGTGACCAATAGAAGGCTTCCTGCCATGCCAAGCTTCGTATGGAGTAATAGACTGCAAGGCCTTAGTGGGACACCTGTTAAGTACATATGCAGCACACATGACAGCCTCAAGCCAAAACGCATGTGGCAAAGCTTGGCTCTTGACCATACATCGTGCCATCTCCATAAGTGACCTGTTCTTCCTCTCA
The DNA here is from genome assembly GCF_041138505.1 of Cibotium barometz. Lineage (NCBI taxonomy): Eukaryota > Viridiplantae > Streptophyta > Polypodiopsida > Cyatheales > Cibotiaceae > Cibotium > Cibotium barometz. The sequence continues at coordinate 4,445,893 of NC_141108.1, read as the reverse complement.
GCAACACCATTTTGCTGAGGGGTATACGGCACTGTACATTGGTGTTTTATCCCACGACTAGCCAAAAATGCATCAAACTCTTTAGACATGTACTCCCCCCCTCGATCAGAACGGAGGGTGCCTACATTACAATTGGATACATTTTCAACCATAAGCAAAAACTGTTTGAAGCACAAAAACACTTCGAACTTTGCCTTCAGTGGATATACCCATGCATGCCTTGAGTAATCATCAATGAAAGTCACGAAGTACAAGTGTTTAACAAATGACGGGGAGCCCACATACATCACTATGTACAAGCTGCAATTTGCAAGTGGCCCGCACAAAACCATCCTTTGGAAACGCAGAACGCTGCATTTTACCCAAAATATAGCCTTCACAAACATGTTTCAATGGTGCCTCAAGAGGGGGCAATGAAGCAACCATATCAAATTTCTGCAAACGCAGCAAACTAGCAAAGTTCAGATGACCAAAACGAGCATACCATAGTTTTGCATCTGAAACTGCCTTTTCATCAGAAACTACATTTGCTGAATCTTCCACACACTTGTCATAAGAATTGAGCCTATACAGCCCACGAAACAAGGTGCCAGATACAATAATCGTATCACCAGAAGTCAAATCATGAACAGTACATCTGTCATCCACAAATTTGACTACAAGTCCAAGTCTAGCAAGCGCAGAGACAGACAATAGATTCTTCTTTATCCCTGGCACATACAAAGCATCTGAAAGTGTGAAAGCGCTGCCATTTGCAGCAGTAAGCATAATTTTACCAATGCCCTTCACTGGGTAAGAAGCATTATTGACACATGTGACAGTATTCCCATTAGGAACAGCCTCAAGAGAAGTGAACATATCACGATGCGAGGTAATGTGCTTTGTAGCACCACTGTCAAAATACCAAACATGAGAGTCAAGAGAAATTACCAAACATGCATCATGTACAGATGGATCATACTGGCAATACACACTAAACGCCCATTCTGTATCCTGCACAACATTTGCAAAATCTGCATTTGTAGAAGCATCCGCTATTGTGGCTGCATTTGACTCTTTCTTCTTTGCCTCTTTAGCCTTTAGCTTAGGGCAATTCTTAATGACATGATCATTTGCCTTACAATAGTTGCACCTGGTCTTTTTCTTGCCAGGAAAGCTAAGTATAAATGATTACTCAGTGAAGAATACAGGGCTTGCAGATGCCCCTGCTTTCATTGGATCGCGAATGATATAGTTTTGGTGAGCTTGAATGGTCTTGGCAAGGAATACAACCATTTTCAGACCTCCATTGGAATTAGAGAGAACTTTTCATATTTTCAAGAACTATTTGCTCCACTCATCCATGAGAAGATGAATATTGGGAAAGATTTATCTTATGAAAATTCACATAAGCATGCCTTCTACTCAAATACAGGTAGTACAAGTACAGGTAGATCATCATCATCAGATTCCAAGGTGCAATCTATTTTGAAAACAAAAATCATGGGTAGCAATAACAACATGAATCTAATGTAGAAACATGTGGAAGACGACACTCTAGAGAAACGGGGAGAGCCAGAGAGGCCAAGGTAGTTTTTCATCGGGGAAACATGTTTGGAAGCCATTAGATGTTTGGAACCAGTGCTATTTTGAGCACACCTGGCAGTGATCCAGGTGTATGCAGATCTATGAGGATTAGATACTATGTTGACAGGTTGAGATATGAACAAATATACAGCCCATCATCCTTGTGATGTCAGGTGTGGTGATGACCAGAACAGCTTCATTGTGGCAGGAGTGATGGCAGTGATAAACCTGCATCGATGCTAGCCGGATAGTCAATGAGGATGAAGTCAGCGATCCTTTGAGACTCTTGTTGAGCATATCGTGAGGGCTTTTCCACCACGAAAGCCAAGGGGCATTTTGTACCAAGGTTTGTTGATCCAAAGGAGCTCAAGTTTGGTCCACAAGGAGCTTAAAGCAAGTACCTAGAGCATCATGAAACAAAATTGGGAAGTATCCCATTACCATTAGATTTTAGATATCCAACATATATTTTTCACTTTATGTGAAAAAGATAGATAAAGGGATCATGCTATTAGTCATTTATGTGGATGACTTGATTACACTAGTGATAGTGATGATGCCATACATAATGTCAGGATGCTTTTGAACCAAAATTCTAAGATGAATTATTTGAGTGAGCTTGGTATTTATTGGGTATAGAGGTAGTGAGATCACCTCATTTTTTTGTTATTACCGATACATTACGGCTTTGACATATTGTCCAAGTATGGTATAACAGGTTGCTGTAAGCCTATTTCAATGTCATTGGAGCAAAACACAAAGCCTTCCACACATATAGGTGAGCTTTTAGAGGATCCCACTATGTACACACGCATAGTGGATAGCTTGATCTACATGATCATAATAACTAGGTTATACTTGAGCTCTGGTGTTGGACTTGTGAATAAGTTTATGCAAGCTCCTTAAAAGCCATGCTTAGATGTGGCTAAATGGATTCTTACAGATACATAAATTCCACGGTTGATTATGGATAGCTAGCTTACAGATCTAGCTACATGGGTACACATATGTTGATTGGACTGACACAAGATCTACCAGTGGCTTTATGTTTTCTTTGGGGAACGCTATTATGAGTTGGAGTAACAAGAAATAGCTGACAGTTGCCTTATCGACCATAAAGGCAAAGTATAGGAGCGTTGCTATGATAGCTTTTATGTGGCAGCTTGGTTTCAAAAGCTATTTAGTAATATGGGTGAGCTCGTAGAAAGGACCGTTGTTATTTATTGTGATAACATGAATATCATACAACTAGAGTAACCCAATCTATCATGCTACGATGAAGCACATTGAGGTACATTATCACTTTTGTGAGGAAGAAGGTTCTAGTAGGTGATGTGGATTTGGTATATATCAACATAAAGGATCCACTGGTTGACATCTTCACAAAGGCATTGGATACAAAGAAGCTCCGCAAGTTTAGCAACTTCCTTGAAGTGTAGTGTAGAGTCGAGTTCAAGGAGAAGTGTCGAGATATCGAGCTCAATTAGTGCTGTCGATGTTGACCCGCCTCGATGATAGCTTCTACACTTATGCCACTAGTACGGTTGGTAAGATTATGGTTGATATGCCGACAATGGATGACACATTGTGTGATGGCCACATTTGAATTACTAGAGTATGGCATAGTCATAACGCTAACTCATAGTTGGGTTCACACTATGGACCGACCATTGTATGTTATAGTAGGAGAGTACTTTCCCTTATAAAATATGCTCTTATCTCTTTAGTTTATGGTTGTATAGAAGAGAAGTTAGAAGTCATCCATCTCTTTTGTGTTGTGGTCTATTGTATGTGTGTTTGCTACAATCCACTTAATGTTCATGATATTAATTCTTTGCATCAGTATCATCCATATAATAAATGAACATTATTGATGTGTAAATATTTCAACTAGAAAATAAAAAACAAAAGTGCACAATATCTAGGCCATATGTACATATACAGTCCCAACATATAGGAGATGCAACACAAAATCAAGCAAATGAACAAAGGAATTGACAGAAGCGAGCCGCACAAGGCCAATGGATCCAAACCCACACAGCCAGCCTGAGCCGTGTCTTGCGACTAGCTTCAATATAGAAGAAGAGGGTGCAAGTGCTACAGACCATAGTCCAAGCTTGCGGACAGAAGACGAAGAACCTACAAAAAACAAGGACCCCAACATAGACATGGAAGTCAACAACAAAGTTTTTTTGCAAACTTTTGTGTACAAGCTCCGACATCATTGGGCTACCAAGCCATTCATGCCAATGAAGCCATGCCTACTAGAGGCAGACTAGGCTACAAGGAAGCATCGATCGAGGAATATGGTGAAGAACATAAGTGCAATGCTAAGCAAACATTCGACACCCCAAATACGAAGTAGAGTCTATGCCATCATCGTCAGTGCAACAGACATTTGTTTTGGCCGGACAATGAAAAGCAGCTGAAGCAAAACCACCGAGCGTGCCAAGTGTTTATCCATAAGAACAACCCCTCCTAGAAGTGTTGCTAACCCTCATGAGAGTCGTCTGACCGCTGCCACCACCCTAACAAATTCCAACAGCACATTAGGGCCATGTGTCCACTACTTGTCACATTGTACAACACATTATTCCTTCACCTCTTGATTGTTACAACCACAGCAGATCAGCATCTCAGCCTATTGTAGTAAGAGGGGGACACTAGGAGATGGAGTTCAGCCATTCTTGAGCACTAGCATTTTTGAGCGATTAGGTATTCTTGCATACATGCATAGTAGTTCATCCAAAGATGCATCCATTGCAAACAAGCAAACTTTCTAACCTTATCAATATAAGACAATTCAACTACATCCATCTACGACCCTCTTGGTCTCTTGCCTTCTCTAAGAAGGCTAACTCAACATGCACGAGTGCGTGTATCGAATTCCAAGTCTGATTATCGATCTTGAATATTGGTTCTAGGCATAGACATATCCAACTAGTCCAGCGCCCGCTTGGACTCCCTTTTTTTCCTCCTTTCGGGGGTTGCAATTCGAGTATTGCACCACTCACACACCACAGATGTGGAGTTTGAACCCGGGTCCATTAGCTTGGGTAGAATAGAATGGCCGGGGCTAGAGCCACGTGACCCTGGACTGTCTTTTGAAATGATTTTCATATGCTCCAGTATTAAAGCTAATTTCAAGAATAGTAATTGGTGAAAATATATATGAAGACTTCAACAAACATGGATAATATGGGATATACTTCAACATGTGGACACTATCTTTGCATTGGTGAGAACTGTTGATAGCTCTACAATTAGAGCTTGCTTACATCACATCCTTTCTTGAAAAGTAGAGCACAATGGCTTACTTGGAGCACCGAGGCTCACTTGGAGTACAATGTACTCTAGTTCAAATAACCCTGATTCTTGCTTCAAGCTTACTTTGCTTGTAACAAACTGAAATAGGAGATCTCGTGAAATTGAGAGAAGAAAAAAGACCTACATTTTGTCTTGACATGGTATGAACCTCATGAGTGAATTAGGATAGCATTGAACAAACAAAAAGTGGAGTCCCAAATCTATCATGAGACTTTAAGATGTGTTGGACTGTCACTCACTTGACTCGCTAGGCCAGCTCTGCCGGGACCATGCAGCAACGGGCATTCTCCTTTGTATACACTCGGTTACCTGGCCCCTCTGTCCAGTGGTGAGGGCGGCATCTTTCCACACTACCAAGCCCCAGCAATGCATGCACACAAACAATCCCCCCCTCCTCCTTTTTTCAATTCATTGCCTCCTTGAGAGACTTTATTTATGACCCTTCAGATGTTTTTAAAAAATAATAGCAGAATCTTGAATTCCAAAAAAAAAGAAGAGTGAGCTGCAATTGTGACACATCCATCCACCTGTCTGAACCTGAGGGGAAAAAGTTCACATGCCTCTTTCCCGTCACAGATGAAGAAGGCTTAAATCATTTCCATATGTGCAGTGAGGTGAGAGAGTACAAAAATGCATCTCCTGTCCTGTTATATATTTGTTGATTGACTGACATAAGTGAGTTGGAAGGCAACAGTATAACATCAAAAATTTTACTTGCCAAGCAGACTATTGTACGTTTCCTCTCTTTCGCCCACAAGGGACTCAGGATTCAATAAAGAAATGTTCACAGAAGTTTTTCCTTGTAGTGTTTGACAGCACCCACAATTTAAAACCTTCTCCCAATTGCCACAAAATACACAGCAAGCACATGACACGCATACCTGAGAAAGCATGTACTGCCCAATTATGTCATTCTGAGGATAGAATATTGAGCTTCAACATGTAATGCATGTTCCACTCTTGCTCCCCACAGACTTGCATTGTAATGTATCCTACGGCGTGTAAGGTTACACCATTATGCTGTGTACCCATTTCTGATTCAAATGTTTATCACGTGCAGGTCATGAAGCATGTCTTAAAATTAAAGGTAAGCTCAAACAACAGATACAAAACATAACCATTAAAACACAATCTTGCCACACCAGCATCGTGTATCTCCAAAGACAGTTAAATAGACCAAGTCTGTCTTATTAGCACATTCTTATCCCACATGGCATTCAAAACCTTCAGCATAGTATCGATTCCACTGCTGCCAATTGATAATAAAAGAAGATTGCTCGCATTCAATCCTAAGATCATTACAACACAACTTTACCACACCAGAGTAGTGAGCCTCCCCAGACAGTTAAATACACAAAGCCCAACTTAACTATCTTATTGAGCAGTTAACACCCTCTTTTGCCCTAAAGGGACTTCAGAGTCGGGTGGATCTTTCTGACAAAGTAGTGATAAGAAAAGATTACCTTGGCATAGTAATATGTGCCCACCCCCCTCCTCCAACTCCTCCAAAACTGGAAAAAAAAGAACAACTGTGGAGTCTGCATGAATTCACCAACGAATAGCCCAGAGAAGCATGCTAAAATGAAAGGGGCGCCCCACTAAGGGGGAACAATTTCTGTCTCCTGCTCACCACAAGCTCATGTGTCAAACTTTGCCTTCTCGTGTTCAATCAAAACCTTGCTCATCTTCCATTGTGCTGAGTTTCGGGGTTTTGAAACCTCAATTCAAAATATGTTTTTATAGCTTACACTAACTGCGGCAACTGCGCTTGATAACTAATAAGGCCAATGACCAGCAGGCCCAATCCGATGATGGGACCTCAACGGACCCACCCCCCCTTGCGTCATACCTTGCTGCATCAAATGCTGAGGGTAGCCCTGGTGGGAAGGCCCCTGCTCTCTGGATTGTATCTCCACTTTGATGCGCCTTCCCAAAATGAACATACCGTTAACAGCAACAGCAGCAGCTTCTGCAGCTTGGGAATTCTCCATGGTAACAATTCCTGAAATCAGCAGTCTGTCATCAGTGTACCACAAAACAGACATGAGAGCTTCACGTTCCAATCTGTTAATGCTGTGCAGCTCTTGGCAACAGGAACTACTGTGCCTTTACAAAAACAAGATCCATCTCTGTTAAAACATCCAGAAAGACCAGATTACAACCCTCATCATCCAGAGGCAATAAATGAGGGGGGACTCCCTCCTTGGCTGGCTTCCCTCAGAGCAAGAATGCTGGAATAAAGGAGGGGCGCGCGAGCGCGCGCGCGCGCGCGGGGGGGGGGGGGGGGGGGGGGGCGCACTCTGTTTTGTTGTGGTGGGATTTGTGTTTGGGTTTATGTTGTGGAAAGCCACACTGTGGGCAGAAAAGATGCCACTCTCCCAGCTTCAAACAAAGAATGGAAAATCGCTTTTCACGTGTGGCCCAGGAACTGTTCTGAATGCGCTGCCAGTGATTGTGGAGAGTGTTGATGAGGTTGGTCCAGATGGCATAAATGACCTCCGCTGCAAGCATCACTGTGCCTTCGCTGGTCTTGCGGTAGCGTGCTCTCCAGACCTAACAGCATGCAAAGTTAGGGCCTATAATGCCAAGTGACACTGTCGTCCCCTCGTGAAAGCCACACTGGGCAGAAAAGATGCCACTCTCCCAGCTCCAAACAAAGAATGGAAAATTGCTTTTCATGTGTGGCCCAGGAACTGTTCTGAATGCGCTGCCAGTGATGGTGGAGAGTGTTGATGAGGTTGGTCCAGATGGCATAAATGACCTCCGCTGCAAGCATCACTGTGCCTTCGCTGGTCTTGCGGTAGCGTGCTCTCCAGACCTAACAGCATGCAAAGTTAGGGCCTAGGAGCAGTGTGGTGCTGCCTTCCTCCATATTTGGAGCCTAGGACCTTTCCTCACGAGGGGACGAGGGTGTAAATAAGATCCATCCGGATAGAGAAAATGTTCTCTGCCAACGGGTTGCCTGTGTCCTCAATGGCCTCCCTGCAACACATCTGCAAGATATGCTAGGCAGCAATGCTGCTAATGAGCTCCCATTGCTGGTTAGTGAGTTTTGAGGGATCCAAGGTGCCCATAGTGCCAGTACACCGGTAGTAGGTAGTAGCCGCAGAAATCCTGAAAAGAGAGCTGAAGCACGAGACTCACACCATCCACCTCATAGAGGACTGCCAGTTTGGCCTCTTCAGCTGTAGAGTTCTTGTGCTTATGTACTAGGCTTTCAGTAGAGAGAGAGGAGATATCAGCAAATTCAAACACAGCACAAACTATAGCCTTAAAACTACCGATTTGTATTATGTACAAGAAAAAAGTGTTACAACTATATTTCAAGTACAAGAGATGGCTGAGAATGTAGACAACAGTTTGCAGCCCACTGCTCTACTGAAGATTTCCCCTCGTCCAGCCCACGCACTGCAGAGAATTGCTCTCCGTGCAATGAGAAATGCAGATGAAAATAATGAATTTCCAACATGCGTGTATGTAATGCCAATAACTGCTGGTCGGCCTGCTGATGTGTTGTCAGCCAGATCCTCAGGACTGCCCACACCTGGTCCACTGGCCAACTGCCACGTGGCACTTAGGCATGTCAAATGGCTCTGAGGTGTGTCACATCAGCCCACGCTATGGTCCCTATTTTTTGACCACCTGGCAGGTTCCCGGGTTCGAAGTGAACAGATGCAGAAAACACAACCAGACCTGCAACACCTTCAGGCAATCCCAAAGGCAATGACACTCCTAGGAAGCACCACACCATACACAAGAGGCACGGCAACCGCCACGTGCCCGCCGCTAGGCACCTGTGGGCAACCAGCCATAGGAAGAGTGTGATCTTCACACAAGAAAAATGTCCCAAAGCCCTTCCAAAGGTCGGAAAGGAAGAGGGGAGGAATGTCATAGGCTACCTAATGTCAGGTAGTCATAGGAGTGCAGTCAAGCCCGTGCAATTGTATCTACCATCCCAGACAGGACAAGCACTCATAGAAGGGGAAACCTGGTTGTTCCACCGAGGCCAATGGATCGCCCGAGTCTCACTTAAGCATGGCCAGGGGGACGGTTCTCTGAAATCCACAAACATCATGAGAGTTCTGTGCAGCCTTTAAGGGGAGGGGTCTTATCATACCATGGGCAGCATTTTGACTGCCCAAGTGTGTGAGGACACATGGACTAACCCTGCAAGGGGGATGTCAAAATAAGAGAAGATTACCAACCACACCAGGTGGCGAGGCAAGGCTAGGGGGTCCACCACTCCGGGGCGACATTGTCATCATTTTGCTTTATGTGAATGACATGATTATGACACGGAATAATGAGAAGAAAATCTGCAAACCACTTGATGACCCTGCTGTAGTAAAGAGCATAGTCCCAAAAAACTTCCAAGTTCATGCATATAATATAGAAGTACAAAATATTATATGTTAGAGTGTCCTTTCACACTTGATGTCCAAGGGGAAAAACCACATGGGAAAAAGTGCCCTTGGTTAAGCCCTGTTCACACATAGCACTACCATAAGTGAGCATATGCCTACATGATTGATCACTTTACTGACAAAGTAATCAAAGCCATCACTTGGGCATTGCGAGTATCCCATCTCTTTTGCTGCTGTGAGGGAGGAGTGGGTACTGCAGCTTGTTGAGCACCATGGCCAGGCGTGTTAGGTGCTATGTCAACAGGGCGTACATCTTCACCGAACACATAACCCCATAATCCTTTGGCCACAAGAAGATTTCGGACGATGAAACTCTAGAGGGAGTAATTACTGCCATCCAATTTGTCCTCTTGGGACAAAACCCCGAATATATCGGTCGTATTTCTAGCCATTTGCTGAAATCTCTTGAAAGAGAGATGTAAACACGTGCAACCAAATATGTTGTAAAAAGAGCCCGCAGGCAAAATCCCAAACGCACCGGAGTGCAATGCTGGGCAACCACAAGGTCCTGTGCAAATGTTTTGCCCCAAATATAAGGCTGCACCTAATTACAATGCTGAAAATTCTAAAATTTCTGAGCACCAATGGGCTGATTTATGTGTTAATTGCACATAATTCACAAAAGCCCCAAAAATCTGTGTACAAATGAGCTTTAATTGTGCAAAAGCACTGATTTTAAGAAAGTCCCAATTTTCTCTGTCGTCTTGGAACTGCAATTGTGCAATTGAGCAAAAATTCTAAAAAATCCCCAAATTTTCCTTGAATCTTGCACCCAAATGTTGCCATGCACTGCTGCCTACACCTGATTTTTACAATGAAGCAAGAATTTCACTACAGCCCCATGAATTCAACGAAAAATCAGTTAGTTGAATGCCCGGAACCCTGATTTTGTTGGGATGCTGCCGTGAATGAGGGCGCCAAGCACATTCTGGAGGTAGGTGCACCCATAGTTGCAAACATACGCGTTTGGATAGTCTAGTAAACGTTTGCTACATTCTCATGTTAGCAACACCTTGCAAACTTGACTTTTTTTTGCAACTTAAAAAAGCCATGTTTTAGGTTTTTCTTGGGTAGCGTGTAAATACTAAACATTGGGTTGCATGGCTTATCAAAGTGTACTGAATTAAAAATGTTGCTGAATGTTGGAAATCGTGCTCAAGTAAACTGCTATGTGCCATTCACCTTTCAGCATTGTGAAGAAGCTTGAAGGTGTGTGATGTACCCCACAACCATAGCCGGCTATAGCCTAAAGCCTACAACCTTCACGTAGAGTGTTTGTTGATATATTTGAAATTTGAATCTCTCCCAAAAAAGCCTCAAATTTGACATTTTAGTCTATTGAGATGGTTTTCTTTTGGAAATTGGCCAATTAGTATCAATTAAAAAATCATCTTTAAACAAATCAGCAATTTGGGCACAAGTTTTATGATTTTATGCATACATAAAAATGTCGCGAATGTATCTATGCCAAGGTTTGAAGCTTTCTTTAGCAAGCTTGGCGAACTCGAATGCACGAATGCTTGCAACTATGGGTGCAGCCCGATCGTATAGGCGAGTAGCTGTGGCTTTAGGGCAAGAGAGGCAAACGTCTGAACTGCTGGTCGTTGGTGGCGATGACTGCAGGTCAAACGGCGCGGGCAAGGGCTGGATCATGGCGTGTGCGACAGATTGGACCACGGCAACGATGGGAGCAATAGGACGGCGAGTTGCCTGCTGATGGTGACGGCACGAACGGATTGGATGACGACCGTGAAGAGGTGGCGACGGACGGGTGCCCCTGCTGGATGGAATGGAGATGGCATTGGAGAGAAAAGTGCGGCGGGGCTCAGCCAGTTGTCGCCCACTGTGGTGCGAGCGCCGCCAGTGGCCCAGGCGGTGGACGACCCCTCGGCACTAGTGCTGCCGGAGTTGGTGGCTGAATCGGGCGGTGAAACGACAGGTGGGCGGCGCACATGCGGCAGTGGCTGGACAGTAGCGGGGAGGAATTACGCAGGCGACAGAGACGGGCAGCTGACGGAAGCGCACAGACGTCGACGGAAGTGCAACTGGCGACGAAACTCTGCCAACAAACGTGCTGAAGGGGGGAACCTTGCTCTGATACCGTTGTGAGGGTTAGGGCGGCACACAGACACAGACACATAGAATGAACAGCAGCAAGAACTCACAAGAGAGTGATGGTGGTTGATGCTCACACAAAGATGATAACATAGAATGTGTGGAGCTTGGGGGTTGACTCCACAATATCAAAATACAATAATTGTGGTGTCCTTTCACACCTAATATCCAAGGGGAAAAACCCAAAGGGAGAAAAGTGCCCTTGGTTAGCCGATGTTCACATGTGGCACTACTCATAGCATGTGTGCCAATAAGATTTGCACCTAGTCTCTTTCGTGCCTAGGACCATTCTAGGCAGGCCTTGCAACAAGTAGTTAGCACGAGTAGACTTCGAGGAGCGACTTCGACAGCCTTTGATCTGGAATCCTATGGTCCGTTTGCCTAGCGGTCACATGCTTGGGGCTTGCCCACGCGTATCTTGGGGAGCCTTGATCATGGGCTCCGCCAAGTCCCTTGGAGATTAGCTTGCATTCAGACAACTACTCCTAGAGGCGCAAGCGAGAGCCCTTATTGGGGCAGAGACCGGCTTAGCCTCGACATTGACTCTTCCATCCTCCTTGAGTGGCTGGCCCCAATACTGGATCCTTCTCCTGTGCAATGGTTGGGAGTGTTTAGCGGGCACCGGCCATGGTATACCCCTGGCAGTTCATGGTGCATACGATTGCTCCTCTCTACTCACCTTCTCTATTGGGCTTCATGGCAGACTGAAGAGATCAAAGACTCCCGTAGAGGGCCTCAGGGGCTGCACCTTGTAGAGGGTGAGGGTGATTGGTTTTCATGCACAAGTGGCACATCGACCCTCCACCGGACAAGGTGGTGAGAGAGAGACTACGGTGGCTATGGATGTGGAGGGCCGGCCTATTACGAGTCTCTAGTGGGACCCGGGAGAGTGGACATGGCAGGATCCAAAGGACAAAGACGAGTCGCCTAGTACTGCTTTCTTTGCTTACACCACATGGTTGGGCCGCAAAATTCAGACGGCAGAGGTGGAGGGCACTCCACCAACAACAATACATTAGTAGGCACAGGGTCTCCCACCACATTCTCTCACGAATTTCTGGAAGCGGTTCTGGGACAGCTTTCAGTCGCAGAAGCTTACTCTCTTCATGTGGTAGATGGCACATTGGAGCTTAGCAGTTGGCACTTGGTTGGCCATTGGGGGCAAACCAACATTACGTCAGAGGTGTGGCCATCCCCAAGAGTCTCAACGTCAATGTCTTTGGGATTGCCCAAATGCCCAGCAGGTCTGTTTGAGGATCCTATGCATTTGCACTTTGGATCGGGCTTCTGCCCGTATTATTACGTGGGGCAAGGTTGCTTGGGTCACTGAGGCCGCGATCAACATGTCGTATGAGGAGGAAGGTGGGGGCTAGCTCTCCAGGTCTCTTACCTACGTATTTCCACAGTACCAGTTCCAACTCTGCCCACTGGTCGTTGGATCCTAGGTTCTTGCCAGCGATGGGAGATTTGCAGTAGCATAGCCGCGTGACATATTTGGAGAGCTCGTTGCAGTGAAACCATTGATGGCACCTTCATCCCGCTAGCGGAGTCTATCCAGAGCGTCTGGCTCGATATCATTCCTACCCTCTGTTGGTCAGTGGGGGCAGGCAGCTTCAAGGCAATAGTGGTGTTGAGCCCACTTGGCATTACAGACCATGTGTGTGGCTATTTCCCCCTCCCCCACACTGGGGATGAGATAGCCTTCTCCTCCTAGAGCAGCCAACCATAGAGAAGTGCATCCTCCCCTTTGTTCATCAGGGCTAGCTTTTCCTTTTGGAGATGGATTTGTACTTAGCCATTTTGGCTGTTTTTCTTGATAACTAATAGAAGGATCTTTTTCCCAAAAAAAAAAGAAATGTATCTTTTGATGTGGGAGTTGAAGGAAACTCTATTTCCATGATATCCCTTGTAGAAGTCCCCAAAGCAATGAAATCGTCTGTTTCCTCGTACTTGCTTTTTATAAAAGACTCTAAAAATAAAGAATTTGAACCTAAAGAGTTCCTCTCTAGTTTGGATATGGAGAGGATTTATTTGTTGAAGAGGTATGAAGATTGTTTTGCAGATTTTTTAACAGATGAACTTCCACTAGAGAGGCCAGAAGATCATCAGATCAACCTCATTCTTGGGAGTTCGCCTCTAAACCGGCCACTTATCCCGTAAGCCTAGCCTAGCGGGAGGAGATTACGAAGCAGGCAATTGAGTTATTTGGAAAAGGGTTTGATAGGCCTAGTTCTTCACCCTTTTACTCTCCAGTATTATTAGTCCAAAAGAAGGATGGGTCTTGGCGCATGTGCGTGGATTATAGAGCCCTCAACAAGGTTATCATAAAGAACAGGTTCCCCATACCTAGGATTGATGATGTCCTAGATAGGTTGGATGGAGGATCCAAAGTGTTCAACATGATAGACTTGAAGAGTGGCTATCATCAAAAGGATTTCTCCATAGATGTGCACAAAATAGTGTTTAGGACTACCTTTGGGCTATACGAATTTCTTGTGCTACTCTTTGGTCTTACCAATGCCCGTGCCACATTTAACAGGATGATGGGTAGAATCTTCAGAGCCCATTGAAAATTCAGGGGTACTTTCTTTGATGATATCTTAGTATGTTCTAATGATGAGGAAGAGCATAAAAAGCATTTGGATATTGTTTTCCAAGAATTGAGAAAGCTCAAGCTTTATGCCAATGGCAAGATGAGTGAGTTCTTCCTGTCAGAAATTCACTATTTGGGCCATACAGTGTCCAAAGATTTGATTCGGATGGATCCAGACAAGGTCAAGGCTATTATGGAATGGCCAGAGTTGACTAGTGGGGATGTGGCACACATGCAAGGGTTGACTTGCATTTTGTGGATACCACACTTTTGGCTCTCTCTCTCTCTCTCTCTCTCTCTCTCTCTCTCTCTCTCTCTCTCTCTCTCTCTCTCTCTCTCTCTCATTTCTGTGTGTAAGCTTCTCCATCCTGCACCCAACCCTAATGTGCAGGTTTGTGTGTGTGAGTGTGTGAGTCCAACACCCAACAATTGGTATCAGAGCTGGGAGCTGCCCCTGGAATTCTGGCCCTGGAAAATCTGCAACAAGCTCAGCGAATTTCCGTCCGTTCTGTCCATCGTTGTGGATTTCCGTCGACGGACCACCTTCCGTCCGCCGGACTTGGCCGACTCTGCCAGCCAAAACCAGCGGCACTAGTGGGGAGCCCACCACCGCCGCTCAGCCCACCGGCGGCAACAGTGCTGCCCGAAGCGCCTCCGCTAGTCAGCGCTCCGTTCCGGATGCCCACGCCGTTCCGTTCCGGCCAACCAGAGTCGCCGTCGCTATTCCGTTACAGCTGCCCAGACTCCCGTCCGAGGCTCCATTCCGGCCCGCTGGTAGACGCCCCGCCGTCGCTGCTCACGACTGCAGCCCGTTCGGGTCCTGGTGCAGCTACGCGTGTTTGCGCTCGCCCTGCGCCTACCGCTCTTCGCACCCAGCGCCAGCCTCCGTCCGCTGTTCACACCCTCCGCCTGGCTCGACACCTGCCCAGCGCCCGCCTCTGACTGGCCCGACACCTGCCCAGCACCCACCTCTGCCTGCGCTTGCCTGGCCCGACACCTGCACCTGGCCTGCCTTGTTGAGACATGCTGCTCTTCAGCACTCAGTCTGCTCGTGCGCCAACTGCTCTTACTAAGGCTCCACAAACGTCAACTCTTCCAACAAAGCAACACATCTGGACCTGGACTGACGCCTGCAAGAGAAGTCCCTGCCATCCGTACTGCACTCGCCTGCAGGCACTTTCCATGTGAGTGAAAATATGCATTGAAATATTAAAATTTTGTATCACTTCTGTGCAGGTCAGATTCAAAGGAAAGTTGCAGGTGCAATTTGGGGGATTTCTCAATTTGAGGCCAAATTGAAAAATTGCAATTTGGGGGTTTTCAAAATTAAGGTCAAAATCAGCAAATTGAACCTCTTTCAATTGCAGAAATTTGGGGCTTTTATGAAAATTGACCAATTAGATGCACATTGAAGCGATCGGAGTGCATAAAAATTGGGGGTTTTCAAATTGGAGCATGTAATTGGGCATCACAGCTGTGATTTGTCGCGTATGTATACACATTGTGTGTAATTGGACAATTTGGTGCAGGTTTACACTTACTTTGGTTTGCAGGCATACATTTGCACACGACATTTGGTTGCCTGGCAGTGCACATTGGTGCTTGGTTTGCTTGCAGGTGTATTTTGTTGACATGGCACAGAATGCTACAGATGTATTTGGTGTGCTCACCCAGGAGGACAAGTTGGATGGATCTAACTACTCCCTCTGGAGTTTCATGATCCGTAATTTGCTGGTAGCCAAAGGGCTTTTGGGCATCGTGTGTGGTGATGACACACGCCCACTTACCATACAGCCAGCCACGCCTCAAAGGGGAGGTGCTTAAAGAGCTCCTGATGTAGAACCTGCTCCCACACAAGAGCAGAAGAGATGGGACTCTAGAGACGCACAGGCCATGTCGTTGATAGCCCTTTAAGTGAAAAGGACTATTATTCCGCACATTCTTTCTTGCAAGACATCGAAGCTTGCATGGGACACATTGGAAGCAATGTATCAGGTACGCAATGAGGCAAGAGTTGCCTACTTGAAGAGGCAATTGGATCTTCTTTCTATGGATGAGGGTGACTCCATGGCAGAGCATCTCACCAAAGTGAAAGATTTGCAGGAACGATTGCTCAACATTGATGAGGTTATCCCAGACAGACAGATGGTCACCAACACTCTTCATTCTTTACCGCCTTCCTACTTGGGCTTTCACACCTCTCTCAACCTCTCAATGAGAGGAGGTGGTGATCCTGTCACTTTTGAAGAGCTCATGGGTTTACTCTTGCAGGAAGAGCAAACAAGAGCAAACTTATCGCGCAACCGTGGTGGAGACAAGGCATTTACAGCCAAGGATAAAGGTAAAGCAAAGAGCTTTAAGCATGGGGGACAACAGTCTAGCAAGGCTGGTCATGGACAGCCCTCTTCTGGTCGTGAAAAGTCTGACAAAGGGGATGCAAACAAGCCCAAAAAGAAGAGCAAATGTCACTACTGCCATAAGCCTGGACAATACATCAGTGAATGTAGGAAGCAGATTGCAAAAGAGAAAAGGAAAGAAGCAGGCAATGCAGTAGCAGACTCTTCTGATGACAAAGCACAGCAATCAGCTAATGTAATCCAAGAAGTATACACTTTTTTGGTCACATGCACTGGTGGCACATCAAGTGCTTCAGACACTGATATGTCTTGCATTGCATTTGACAGACAGAATGCATCATGGTATTTTGATAGTGGTGCTTCGAGCCACATCACTTCATGCAAAGATGTATTTCAACACTTGGTTTATGCTTTAAATGGCCGCACTGTATCATGTGCAGATCATACCACATATCCAGTAAAGGGAATTAGCAATGTCATACTTATTGCAGCCAATGGTGCCAATATATGTATGAAAAATGTTTTGTATGTTCCAGGGATAAAGAAAAATCTGCTCTCCGTCTCAGCCATAAACGACCAAGGTTTAAAGGTTGAATTTGAAGACGGGAAGTGTTTGGTAAAAGACCCATCAAAGGGTTATGAAATAGTCACTTCTGGAACACGATACAAAGGCTTGTATAAGCTGGACAGCTATGACAAGCGTACTTATGATGCAAATACAGTGGCTGCCCACACTCTTGCTATGCATGATGCAGAGCTATGGCATGCTCGTTTTGGGCATGTAAATTTTCAGAGTTTGATGCTTTTGCAGAAGCATCATATGGTTGATAATATGCCGCCTCTTGAGTCTCCACGAAGACATGTATGTGAGGGGTGTATTTTAGGAAAGATGCAACGAAAACCATTCCCCAAAGATAGAGCTGTTAGAGCTGAAAGTAAATTACAGCTCATACATAGTGATGTATGTGGTCCAATGCGGACACCATCCATAGGGGGGCATCTTTACTTCGTCACATTCATTGATGACTACTCCAGGTTTGCTTGGGCTTACCCCTTGAAAGCAAAAGCAGATGTGTTTACATGCTTTCGACACTTTGTAGCAATGGCTGAAAATATGTGTGGATATAAAGTCCAAACACTCCACTTAGATAGAGGTGGAGAATACATGTCAAATGCATTCATGGATTATATGCTTCAAAAGGGCATCAAACACCAATGTACTGTGTCATATACACCGCAGCAGAATGGTGTAGCTGAAAGGAAAAATAGATCTCTCATGGAGATGGCAAGATGCATGGTGAAAGCACAAAAGTTGCCTCACAAATTTTGGATAGAAGCTATAATGTGTGCAACTCATGTGTTGAACAGGTGTCCAGGAACAGGTGTCCAACAAAAGCTTTGAAAACCATAACACCATTTGAGGCTTGATATAGCCGAAAGCCAACAGTGGATTATATGCGTACATTTGGGTGTTTGGCATATGCACATGTGCCAGAACAACTCCGAACAAAGCTAGATGACAAAGCAATTAAATGCATTTTTGTGGGCTACAACAATGAGAGCAAAGGATACCATCTTTATAATCCAACTACACGAAGGATTTTTGTCAATAGAGATGTGGTATTTGCTGAAAACTCAGAACAGCCCATGTACACCTTGTATAAAAGTAATGATACAGGCATACAAGACATGTTTGATGGACTTTTACCCATTGCAATTAGGGGGGATTCAGATCAGCCAGCCCCAACACAACAAAATCCTCATGTAGAACATGTGGAACAGCCAGCCATTCAGCCCCCTTCTATGGAAGAAGTGGAAGATCTTGTCAGGGAAGAGCAAACAACCATAGAAACAGCCAAGTCAATGCTAAGATGGTTGCTGAAAACTTTGGAAGAAA
This sequence comes from Cibotium barometz, assembly GCF_041138505.1. Lineage (NCBI taxonomy): Eukaryota > Viridiplantae > Streptophyta > Polypodiopsida > Cyatheales > Cibotiaceae > Cibotium > Cibotium barometz. The sequence goes on along the minus strand of NC_141108.1, from coordinate 4,427,614 downwards.
GCAAACTTGCAACTCCACTCACAGGTAGAACAAGGGCTAGTTCCAACCATGCTTTGAATATACATCGTGGGGAGTCTGCATTAGCAATGGGTGGTCTCTTTGATTCAGAAGAGCCTTCTTCTTATGAAGAAGCACATGAGAATGAGCATTGGTTGCAAGCTATGCAAGCTGAAATTTCTTCTATCATGAAGAACAATACATAGGATCTTGTGGAATTGCCTAAAGGCAAGCATGTCATTGGAACAAAGTGGGTGTACAAAGTCAAAAGAAAGTCTGATGGTACAATTGACAGGTACAAAGCAAGACTTGTGGCTAAAGGCTACTCCCAGAAAAAAGGAATAGATTATGAAGAGACTTTTGCTCCTACTTCGAGAATGACCACAATAAGATCAGTGATTGCATTGGCTGCACATAAAGGATGGAAAGTGCATCAATTGGACATCAAAACTGCATTCTTAAATAGGGATTTACAGGAGGAAGTATATGTAAATCAGCCCATTGGTTTTGTAGTTCCTGGTGAGGAACATAAAGTATGCAGGTTACACAAAGCATTGTATGGGTTAAAGCAAGCTCCAAGAGCTTGGTATGATAAGATACATGCTCATCTAACTAGCCAAGGTTATGAGAATAGTCCAACTGAAAGCACATTGTATGTGAAGAAAACCGATGCCGATATTCTCATAGTCATCTTGTATGTAGATGACATGCTCATTACAGGTACTAGCAAAGCACAAATTTCAGATTTCAAAGCTGATTTGAAAGCTGAATTTGATATGTCAGATTTGGGGCCTTTACACTACTATCTCGGCATACAGTTTATGCATACAGATGATGGCATTGTTATGCAGCAAACTAAGTACATAAAAAGTTTGCTAAAAAGGTTTCACATGGATGAATGTAAGCCCATTTCTACTCCAGTAGAACCAGGTGTACGGCTTACTATGCATGATATTGGAGAGCCTTTTGAGGCCGGCATTTGCAGCCAGGCAGTGGGATGCCTCATTTACTTGTGTAACACGAGGCCAGACATATCTTTTGGGGTGTCTTTGTTAAGCAAATTCATGCACAGCCCAGGCACAAAGCATTGGCAAGCAGTCAAACGCATTTTTCGTTATCTTAAGGGTGCCTTGGATCTTGGTTTGTTCTATCCTAGGGGGGACAGCTTGCAGCTTTATGCATACAGTGATTTAGATTGGACTGGTGATTATGATACCAGGCAATCCACCAATGGGAATTGTTTTCTTCTTGGCAGTTCATGCATATCTTGGTTGAGTAAAAAGCAACCCACTGTTGCCACATCTACTTGTGAAGTTGAGTACAGGAGGGCAGTCTTCACAGCTACAGCAGATTGTGTATGGTTGAGGAGACTATTGGCTGATCTTCGTGAGTGCCAGCAGACACCCACCACCATTCTCACTGATAGCCAGAGTGCTATGGCCGTGGCACGAAATCCAATATTTCATGCACGTACCAAGCACGTTGAGATTCATTATCACTATGTCAGAGAGAGGCTACATGCACGGGAGATCAGTTTATCTTACTGCCCAACACAGTATAATGTTGCAGATCTATTCACAAAGGCTTTACCTCGAGAAAAGTTTGAAGCTTTCCGCAAAGCTTTGGGCTTACTCTCATACAGAGAGTGATTTGCTACCTTGTACAGGTTCACACTTCCACTACAGGGGAGATTTGTAGGCATATGCTCACTTATGGTAGTGCTATGTGTGAACATGGCTTAACCAAGGGCACTTTTTCCCATGTGGTTTTTCCCCTTGGACATCAAGTGTGAAAGGACACTCTAACATATAATATTTTGTACTTCTATATTATATGGGTGTGGCACACATGCAAGGGTTGACTTGCATTTTGTGGATACCACACTTTTGGCTCTCTCTCTCTCTCTCTCTCTCTCTCTCTCTCTCTCTCTCTCTCTTTCCATGATACTCAGAGTTTCATCACACCGATTGGAGATTGAGACTGGCAGAGCAGCACGGATCCCCCGAGAGGAGAGGGTATGCAGATTGTGCAGAGAGGAGGTGGAGAGTGAGGAGCATTATGTATGCAGATGCAGAGCATATACAGCCATCAGAGAGAGATATCCCATTCTATTCAGAGAGCCACGTTCCCTATGCCAGATCTTTGAGGCAGCAAACCAGCACATACTGGGGAGATACATTCTAGACATACAGCGACACAGAGAGACATTATTACAGGCTCAGACAGCTCCAGAGGGGGGGAGACAGACACAGATTACTGCATTTTTTCAGAGATCCATCCCCCTCCCAGCCCCTACACGGCAGGGAATTACTCTCCAGAGAGCAGAGACACTTAGAGCCCGCAGGAGACAGAGGACACCTGGCTTTCGGACACCACGCCTATACCAGAGAGAGATGACAGAGATCAAAGCTCAGTTTCACAGAGAGGGTGCGGAGCGACTAGCTCGCTTCAGAGCACACCCAGGCATGTTCTTCAGGGAGCTGTGGACACCCCCTTCACTGATGTATACCATTTTATACCCCCAGTATGGTACAGGATGGAGCTAGCTAGGTTGCATATCATGATTGTATACTCCATGCATATAGCTTTGCATTTCTCCTAGTAGTAGAGCTCCATCCCCTGCACACCCAGATTCAGCTTTTTTTTGTTCAGTACTTTTTCATTTTGTTGGGATGACAGAGGATACCCCATACAGGTACTCCGATTTGTCTCATAGGCCGAGTTCGGTCTTTTGGAAGACGTTAATAAAATCTTTCTGTCTTTCTTTCTCTCTCTCTCTCTCTCTCTCTCTCTCTCTCTCTCTCTCTCTCTCTCTTTTCTGTGTGTGAGTTTCTCCATCCTGCACCTAACCCTAATGTGCAGGTTTGTGTGTGTGAGTGTGAGAGTCCAACACCCAACAAATCATACCGCATATTCGGTCTTGCAAGACCTCATAGTGAGCTTGGGATGTACTTGAAACCATGTTTCAGGCAAAGAATGAGGCTAGGGCTGCATTTCTCAAGAAAGAGCTTGAGAACTTGGACATGAATGATGGTGATAGTATGGCTGATCATCTTACAAAGATCCAAGATATTCGGGAGCAGCTGCTCAATATTGATGAGGTCATTTCTAAAAAGGAGCTGGTTTCCAGAACACTATCATCTTTGCCAGAAACCTACTTGAACTTTCACACATCGGTCACTCTTTCTATGCGGGGAAACCTAGAACCAATCTTGTTTGAAGAGTTGGTTGGCTTGTTACTACAAGAGGGACAGAATCGGAAGAACAAATCTTCCATCATGCGTGGTAGTGATGGGGCGTTTGTAGTCCAAGACAAGAGCAAGGAAAAAGCCAAACATAGTTTTCAGCCAAAGGCTGATTCAAGACAGCCTTCACAAAAGGCTAAAAATGATGCAAGCAAGCCCAAGAACAAGGGAAAATGTCACTACTACAAGAAGCCAGGTCGATACTTGAATGGATGCAAAAAAAGGCTTGTAAAGGAGAAGAAAAAGGAAAGCGGCGTGGCTGTAGATTCTTCTTCATCACGTGCAAGGAAAGATGATGCATTAGTAAATCTTGTGCAAAATGAGTGGACTTTCCTTACTTGAAGTTATGATACATAATTGGCGCACGTCCCTCATTGTCAATGAAAGACACGACATATGGTACTTTGCAGTGGTGCTTCTAAACACATTACCTCACGGAGGGATTTGTCTAAGAAGCTTATGGCTGCCCCCGAAGGCAAGCGAGTAACATGTGCAAACAATTCTTCTTATCCAGTTCAGGGTGTGAGGTGATCCTCACAACATCAAATGGTGAGGACTTATCTCTTCCACGTGTATTGTATGTGCCAAGGATTAAGAAGAACTTGTTGACCGTCTCCTCTTTTGCTAAAAGAGGATATGCAGTGAACTTTCAGGACGACAGATGCACAGTGAAAGACCATGAAGGTGGCTATGCATGGGTCACTTCCGGCACATTGTACCATGGGTTATATCAGCTTGATAGGTTTGATAGGAGAGAGCATGATGACTGTCGACTTCGCCTGCGAGCTCCGCCTCTCCCCCCCTCCGCTGCTTCTCGCCGTCGCGCCCCCCTCTCCCCCCCGCCAGTCCCCCGCTTTCTCCTCCGTCCTCTCCCCCGCCTCCTTCATTGCGCCCTTCCTCGCCATCTCTCCCCCGCCTTCTGCCTCGCATCCTCCCCCTCCTCCTCCTCCGCCTCCTTCCACGCTGCCTCCCCCGCCATCCCCCCCCCCCCCCCCCCCCCGCTTGCTTCCTTCCCCCGACATCTCTTCCCCCGCCTCTCTACCCCCCTCGCCTCCTTCTCCTCCGCCTCTCTTCTCTCCCCCGCCACCTCTCCCCCCTCCGCCTTCTCCTCCGCTGCGCGTCTCTTCCCCTCCGCCTTCTCCCTCTCCTCCCCTTCCGTCTCGCCCCTCCCCCCACCGCTAGCTCCCCCCCGCCTCAGCTCCCCCCTCCCCCCCCGCCCCGCCCCCGCTATCCTGTAGCCCTCCGCCTCTCCTTCTCCTCGCAGGGCTGTGTCCCTCCCGTTGGTGACCCCGGTTTCTGGCCTTTTCCCTCTGGAGGACTCCATGGAAGCCACTCCGACTACCCCTGCCGATTCCGGTCTCCGTCTGGAGTTCACAGCTGAAGATCTTCAGTTGTTTGTTTCCACAGTATCCGCTCTTGAGGCCTCCTCCTTGGTCTGCAAGATAGTGGGTAGCCGTCCGATGCGGAGAGAGCTTCGCGACCTTCTGCAAGGCAGCCTTGTTGGCGTGCCCGCCAAGATCGTCAGCGTAGATTTTTTGGGACGTGGCTACTACCAGGTGGATTTCGAGTCCCCCCAGGCAGCTCAGATGGTGCTGGCTCGGAGCCCCATTGCCCTCCGCTCATCCCGGGCGTTCCTGGCGCGATGGACTCATGGTTTCGACCCCGCTTCTGACCCGCTAGCAGGCGCGACAGGTTTCCCCGTCACTATCTGCTTTCCTGGACTCCGTAGGGAGTACTTGCCCCTCTTGTCATCCATTGGCAAGGCGTTCGGGCAGGTGGTGGAGACGCCTCAGACAGCGGCTTCAGTGATTGCTTGGGCAGCAAGACTCCCGGCCATTCGTGTCGTGGTTCCGTCATCGGAGTCCCTCCCGAAGACGATCCTCCTCCCTTGTCTTTCTGGAGGACATCTGATACAGCGCGTGGAGTATTCGGGCCTCCCCTTCCAGTGTTACACATGTCGGGAGATGGGCCATCTCGCACGCGCCTGTCCCCGCAAGGGGGTTCATCCTTCACGCTATGCCGCCTCTGGACCCCCTGCAGGAGACCCGAGGGGTGGCCATCCACCTCAGAGACCGGACATCCCTGGCTCGCCACAGCAGGCGCCATCATCTGACGAGCAGGCCCCGGCGGAGGATGCCGCGCAGACCCAGGAGGCTGGCGGATGGCAGGAGGTTCGCCGACGGAAACGCCCGGCCCGCAGGGACCGTCGCAGACGCCAGCAGGCAGCACAGGCAGGCGGACAGGCTAGCGGACAGGCGACTCCGGCTGGCGTACAGGCACCTACCCGCACTTATGCTCCAGTCAGGGATAGGCGGCTAGCAGGTCCCACCCCGATGGACGAGGATTCAGACTCAGTGCCCGTTGAGGCCGCTGGTGGAGCCTCCCACGTGGAGACCCCGCTCCCGCCTCCCCCGCGGGGGGCCCGCCCCCTCCTTGGAGCAGATTCCTGAGGATCCCGGGTCGCACTCTGCGACCCCCGGCTCCCCTTCCCCTCACCCAGAGAGCACTCCTTCCACCCCCCCCTCCCCCCCCCCCAGCCCCCCCCCTCCCGCCTCCCCCGACGGCCCCCCCTGACACCTATCCTCTGGCAGATGCCTCTCCATCCTCTCCTCGCTCTCCCCCCTCCTCGCCGCGAGCCCCCATCCCTCCCTCGGCCTCTCCAGGATACTTCGCCAAACCACCCACTGCCCCGGGGCAGCGCAGCTGGGTAGGCCAGAGTTCAGTCCAGCGGCTGTTCCACCGCCACTCCGGGCCGGTGGAGATGGCGATCCTAGCTTCGCCCGCCACACAGTTCTCTCCAGCCTCCCCTCGGGGGCCCCCGCGAGTGATGGGGCTACCAGTGGATTACGGTTTTTTCAGGTGCCTCCAGCTGGATGCTGGCCCGTTCGAGACACTGGTCGCGCCCTTGCAAGTTTGCGTGGTGTGCCATCCCTCTCGTTCTCCTTCAGTGAAGAGCAGCATGGTGGCCTTCTCCTTTCCTCTCAGTGTTGCCCCAGACACAGCATGGGATTGCAACTCTGTAGAGGAAGTTTTGCGTGATCAGATACTGGAGTTTTCTCACCACTTCAGTGACTTGGGGCTCACGGACCTATTGCAGACCCGATTACACTCAGCCCGCATGAGCTTGTTTGGTATAGGAGATTGGCGGGCGGATCCGGTCCACACCTCAGTTGAGGCGGTGCTACTGATTCTCCTCCATGCCGCCCCGAGGGTGCAACCTACCTTTAGATACATATATGCAGAGGATTGGTCTCACGCCTATGCCCTGGACGACAGGGCGAAGGCGGAGTGGGGCTGGACACAGAGACAGGTCACCCTCTTTTTGGAGAGACTCCGCACCCGGACAGACAGTGACTATTCTCCCTCCAAGCCGGCGCCCAAGACTCACAGAGTGGAGGGCAGATCATCCGGGCCGGCTGAGAGGGGTGAGCCAGTGGCGGCTGCTTCACTTGCCATAGCTCATCCATGAGGATCCTCTCATGGAACATCCAGGGTCTCGGTGGACATCGCTGCTACATTGGTCGGGGCAGACTTCGCCAGGAGATCCAGAGGGCTCTCGTTGGAGGACCCATAGATATCCTTTTCATCCAGGAGCACCACCTTTTTGCCGGGCGTACCCGCACCTGCGGGAAGATCTTGCCAGGCAGGAGTCACACTTTTTGGTCACCAGCATATGGCTCCCAGGGGAACCAGGGTGGAGTATGCATCTCAGTCAGCGAGACGAGCAGCTTCTATCCGAGGTTGTGGACTCTGGCACTCTGGTCCAGGGTCGAGCGCAGTGGATCATCCTTCGGGTTGGGGAAGACCGCATTGGCTTCCTCAACTTCTACGCCCCTAATGGGGCGACCGGGAGAGCCGAGTTCTGGAGCACCATTAGGCAGTCCCTCCCATTGGCAGACCACTGGTGCCTAGGAGGGGATTGCAACATGCTGGAGGATGCAGAGGACAGGATGGGGGGCAGCCAGGAGACCATTCATGGGCCGGAGCTCGCTGCCTGGGAGGAACTAGTGCTGCAGGTGAGAGGCCAAGATCCGTGGACTCTCCCGGAGTTTGGCAGGTTGCAAGGGAGTCTATCTTTCTCACGCTCGGATAGACGGGCCACAGGAGTTAACCTTTCCCGCATCGACAGGTTTTACATTGATGAGTGGGCTTGTGATAGAGGTGGCACTGTGGGCATACTTGCAGGCTCCTCGTTTTCAGACCACTTTCCAGTGCTTCTCCAGATCGAGGACCCTACGAGAGGAGAGCGGGGCCAGAGCGTCCGGATTCCAGATTGTCTCATAGAGGAGCCCGAGATTGCGATCAGAGTTGAGCAGGTCTGGCAGGAGCTGCAGTTCAGGAGAGGATCGGCAGCCAGCGATCTTGCCAGTGGCTTGCAGGAGATCAGTCGGCGGATGCTCAGACAGGCTGCCTTGGACCGTCTGGAGGCCTTCAGAGAGCAGGAGAGGAGCTTGCGGAGGAGTCTAGAGTCCCTCCAGAGACTCGAGGAGAGGGATCCTACGAGCCCTTGGATCTCAGAGCAGATGGAGTCAGCTCGCAATGAGATCAGATCCATCGAGGAGAGGAGGGTGGAGTTCCGATTCCATGCTCGGGCTTCTTTTTGGACACAGGCTGGAGACAGAGTGACTCGAGATTTCTTTGAGGCGACAGGGCCTCGCTTCAGACGAGAGGGTCTCAGGCGTCTTCGGCAGGCTGATGGCCAGGTTGTGGTGGATCCCCCCAGGGTTCGGGCGATAGCCACAGATTTTTACAGGGATCTTCTCTCTGCTGAGCCAGCAGATGACAGGGTGAGACAGGCTCGGGAGGCAGTCTGGAGCTTCACGAGACCGGTTGTGCCGGCCCATTTGCAGCACTCCCTTCTCTCCCCCTTCTCGGATACGAAACTGGAGGAGGCTCTTCAGGCATTACCTCGGGGCAAATGCCCAGGAGAGGACGGTCTCTCAGTGGCTTTCTTCCAGAGGTACTGGGGCCTCTTACATAGAGGGTTTCATTCCAGGAGATTATGGAGTCGGGAGTCATGCCGGACAGCATGGCAGAGGGGTTGATTCACTTGATCCCCAAAGAGGGAGGAGACAGACTGGAGATTAGACAGTGGAGACCGATCACCTTGCTAGGCACGGCCTACAAGGTCCTAGCTAAGGCGATCAGCAGGCGGCTTCAGCCTCACCTTCCGGACATCATCCACTCCACGCAGACAAGCTTCATCCAGGATAGGAGCATTCTGGATAACATCTTCTCTTTCTGGGAGGCTACGGCTTTGGCTAGATTTCGGCAAGAGGATCTGGCAGTGCTCCTTCTCGACTTCGAGAAGGCATATGATCGGGTGGACTGGGCCTTCTTGGAAGGCACTATGGAGAGGATGGGCTTCCCCCCTCAGTGGATCCGTGGGGTCTCTGCACTCTACACATCGGCTCATAGCCAGGTGCTGATACAGGGCGTGCGCGGAGAGAGGTTCCAGCTCTCGCGCTCGGTGCGACAGGGGTGCCCCTTGGCGCCCTTTCTTTTTCTTTTTGTGGCGGAGGCCATGAGCACTTTTTTGACGGCACAGGATACAAGTTTGCGGGGCCTCCAGCTTCCCATCCGCACCTTGGAGGAGCTCCTAGACTCGGAGTTTGCGGATGACACTGCTGTCTATCTTCAGGGAGGTGAGGAGAACCTCCGCCGCTTTGCCTCAGCCATGGACAGGTTTTGCAGAGCTTTGGGCGCTTTGATCAACTGGCACAAGTTGTGTGGGTTGTGGGTCAGTTCTATGCCCCCCCCCCGACTTGGAGGCCAGTTGATGGTTTGCAGTGGCTGCCCCCCGGCACTACAGTGCGTTATTTGGGATGCTATGTGGGCATTGACATATCTCCGGAGCAGCAGATAGCCCCCCTTCTTCTGAGCATTCGGAAGAAGCTTCTGTATTGGAGTACCGCTCGTTTATCTCTGGCTGGCCGAGTAGTTGTGGCCAACCAGGTTCTGCTTGCTACCGTGTGGTACATCACTTCTTGCTGGGCCTTCTCTCGGGCGTGCATTGGCCAGGTGCAGAGGCTCATCAGGAACTTTCTTTGGTCCGGTGGCGACGGGCGGCCCGCCAGGGCCAAGGTGGCATGGGCTGTGATCACTCAGCCGAGGGAGAGAGGCGGCCTGGGCATTGTTGATCCTATTTGCCAAAGCCGAGCTTTGCTTGGCAAGTTGGTAGTTCGTGGCCTCCTGCCAGGCGCTGAGCCGTGGAAGGAGTTTCTTGTTTCCAGGATGCTCAGCCGCACTCCTTCTCTTAGCGACCCCTAGACCCCCAGCATCAGGTGGATCTTTACAGAGCAGCGATCCAGAGCAGTGGGCCTTGGCTTCGAGGAGCGTTTTGCAGCTAGCCTTCTGAGGGCCTGGGCGCATCTGAGGCCGTCACTCTTCTAGACTCCCCCGGGCACCGATGAGGAGTGCCTGAGGCAGCCATTGATCTGGAACCCCTTGATTCGACTTCCCAGTGGCCATATGGTTGGATCGCGGTCTCACGTGTCGTGGGGCCCGTTGAGCTCCGGCCCAGCCCAGTCCCTAGACGACTGGATATGTTTTCAGCAGCTGCCTCTAGAGGATCAGGAGAGGAGACTCAGTGGGATGAGGGGCAGAGAGTTGATGAGACAGGACATTGAGGCGGCCATCCCCCGGGAGTGGCGGACCCCAGTACAGGACCCTCCACCTCCACAGTGGATGGGTGTCTTTACTCGGCATGAGATCCTTCTAGCGGTCTGCGGCACAGCGGAGAGAGTCGCCCCACTCACTTTCGAGGTGGGAGAGGGTGGCCAGCTTCAGAGGACACGACTAGATTTGGATGGGCTCCAGGGTTGTATTCTTCAGAGGGTGCGGGTGGTCGGCTTTCATCAGAGACAATGGCATGTAGACCCCTCACCGGCCTCGATAGGGGAGGACTGTTCTTGGAGATTATGGGCTTGGGACAGCAGGCCTCTTATTCGCCTTCAGTGGGATCCAGGTGAGTGGTTTTGGCGAGATCCCTACTCGGCCCCTACCAGCCCAGGCATCCCCTTTTTTCAGTACACAGCGAGGCTGGGGCGGCGGATTCAGAGGCACAGGATAGCGAGCACCCCGGCGGCGGCCGAGCATTGGCGGCGACAGGGGCTCTCCCCTGCCTTTCTTAGGGACTTCTGGCAGCGCCTTTGGGCCAGCTTCCGGCCCCGGAAGGTGACGCTTTTTCTCTGGCTCACAGCGCATAGAGGACTGGCTGTGGGGCTTGGCTAGCTTTTGGCAGACACCCAGCGTCCTGCCCTTGGTGCGGCCATGCACAGGAGTCGCAGCGGCACTACTTATGGGATTGCCCACAGGCACAGCAGGTCTGGCAGCGCGCTCTCAGGATGGTTTTTGCAGGCTCACCAGGTGAGATGCTGGTGACGTGGGGTGCGGTGGCTTGGGCCACGGACAGCGGCCCGGCCCTTGGATATGAGGACGTCCCTGGCAGTGCGACCATCCAGGTCTCTGACAGGGCGATGGCGGTGGTTCCGACGCCAGACTTCTCTTCGACAGCCCCTCAGGAGGGGGTCGAGCACAGATGGGAGATGATCAGCAGCATGACGGCTTGGCACATATGGAGAGCCCGATGCAGGGAGGCCATTGACCGCCAGGCGACTCCACCGGCGGAGGTCATACAGGCCCTCTGGGTGGACATCATTCACACCTTGAGAGGACACTGGGGGAAACTCCAGGGCGACTCGGATCGCATGAGAGGGCGCCGCAAGGCTTTCCTCTGCACTTGGCAGCCTGGCCCTTTCCTCACCGCGAGGGGCGAGGATGTCACTTGGCACTATAGGCCTCCAGTTTGGCTTTTCTCACCTCCCACATGTACTACTAGGTAGCCCCCCCCAGAGAGCGGCCAGCCACGGGGGTGGAGCTCAGGTGTTCACTGTGTTTTTATCCCTCCTTGCGAGGTGAGCTTTGTAGCCTTATGGCGTTTTCTCATTAACTAATAGAAGGATCGTTTTTCCGGAGAAAAAAAAAAAGGAGAGAGCATGATGCTCATGTGGTTACCACTCTTATACCTATCATGCATGAGGTACAATTGTGGCATGCCAGATTTGGGCATGTAAATTATGGGAGTTTGATGCTATTGCAAAGGCATAAAATGGTACAGGATATGTCTCCTTCCCCGCAATACTTGCATGCCCATAGCCGAGTACCTGACCCTTGCTGAGAAGGGGTGTTAACAACCCTCAGGACATTGGTGTGGATTGCCCAGTTTGGGTTAGTCTTGTGCGGCATGATGAAGTCTAGGCGGGAGAGAGAGCGAGGAAATTTGCTCTGCAAAGTTTTGCAGGTACACACAAGACACTCGATTTTGCAAGTACACACAAAATGCCCAAAATTTGGTCGCTTATCTACAGTCGCCTGATCGCCACACGCGCCCCTCGCCACACGCCACATATTTTTTTTTTTTTAATGATTGCGTACGGATCCATACAGTACGGTACCGTACCATACTGTACGGATCCGTACGTGCGTACGGCAGCAACCTTGCTGCATGTGCACTTTGTTATGAACAAATCTCCTAGTCATGAAACAAGTACAGCACTAACATTTCCGGGCACAAGTCTGACAGTACGCAATAGAGATCCCATGCACTTGGATCCACACACTAGCCACTAACGGTCGCAAAGAATTGGGATCCCAGACACTCGAATCCACACACTAACCACAAGCGGACACAAGAAATTGAAAAGGACCATTTAGGTGGCCAAATGGTGACAAAACACCAGATCCAGGAAGAGATTGTCACTTCTACAGTGATGTCATCAGGAGCAATGCTCTCTATGCGGACCAGTTGCAAACAATGTTCCATGATTTTATGCTTCTCATAAAGCAACAAGGAGATCCATTGCTCAAGTAAAAAGCCATGATCCAGGCCCTAGAGAAGCAATGACCTCTCTCCCCTTCCCCCATTCCTTCTCACCCCTCACACTAGTTCTCACCCAAATCCCTACCTCAACTAACTCCACTGAGGAGCTAATGCTTCAAGCCCATTCTCCGCTTGAATTGCAGATATGGGAGCCTAAGCTTCAGATGCAAGCGGACCATGAAGAAACATCTCGTGCCACCTTGTGCAAGAGGACCAAAGACGACACGTGGAACACGAGTAATTCCTTACAGCTCTCAATGCAAGGATGATACAGGCAACCTCCTCAACTCATCTTCACGAGGAGGTTAATTTCAAAAAAGGATAATGGTAAACTCAACCCCATGGCTTTGTATTCTTAATTTAACAGTTTGAAGCTTATTTTGTTGTGGTTAGAGGCACAAGTCAGCACAACCAACCTAAGAGATGGCGGACACAGAAGCTAATAAGTGCAGGAGGAGCTGGAAGGGGCTGATTTTGCAACACAGTAGCTTTTTGTTGATTTTCACAGATGTAGGTAGACATTTTTTCGAAAAAAGAGCTCTTTGGATAAAATCGTCCTGATAACAAGGTGGGAGGGAAAGAAGCGTGTTTCGTTTGAAAGAAATAATTCTGAAACATTTCATTTCATAAAAAATGAATGAAACGCGTTTCTTTGCAACTATGGATGCCAATGGTCATATCTATACATTAGGTGCAAGACTTAGGGTGGTAACTGGCCTATGTGAGCCCTTGTCCAGGACAGATCAGCAGAGAGCGTAATGATCAGGTGTACAAGTCCGTACATGGTCATGGTCACGTGTGCATGTCCCACACATGAAGCTGGTGCATGTCCCACACGTCTTTGGAATGATGTAGAGGTGTACCGCGCATTTATTAGGCTTCCAGCTGGATGCACGAGCACCAGTAGACAGGACTCAGTTGATTGGTGTGTGTGAACCCATACTAATATGGTACCTAGCCACACCAGACACAGGCTTCAAGCTTTAGGTGGCCAGGTATGGAAGGCCTCAGTTAGCCAGCCCTAAAAGCCCCCAATCGGCCAACATGTAAAAAGTGCTTGCATAAACACCAAAATCATCTTGTCATGGGCATATAGGCCAGCATGCTTCGACCTAGCCAAACAGCATGGGTTTGTCCTCTTCGACAGGCCGACAACATAACTCATGGCCTACTAGCATATATGTATCATATATAAGCAGCCCTTCAGACCCAAGCATAAATCATCTCGTATTTTGCAAGTGCTGAAGTCCAAGGGCTTAGACACCCAAGAAAGGGCTAAAGGCAATTATGCATGTTACAAACGGAGTCTCCGACTCTTCTTCATGTTTTCAAGGCTCTCCTTCAGAGTTAATACCTTTTTTTTCCGAAAAAAAAGATCCTTCTATTAGTTATATGAAAAAACCAGCCAACATGCTGAATTATATGCTCAAAACCTCCAAAAGAGGAAAAACACTCGGGAGGGTAGTGCCCTCCATGGCTGGCCGCTTTGGGAGGGAACTACCTCATACTAGAAATTGAGGGGGTGGAGGGGGAAAGCCGAACTTGTGGCATGCAATGCCAAGTGAGGGAATCGACGGTGTCCAAGTGGAAGGTTCCCTGCTGCCAAATGCATAGGAAGGCCTCTCAACGTTTCCACATGTGGTCCAAATCTCCCTCTTGCTTCCCCCACTAGCCGTGGAGGGTATGAATGATATACTCTACAATGACCTTTGACCTCCTTTATATAGGGACCGAGCTACATGGAAGATGGTGGACCTTCAGCAAGGGCACTGCACTATCAACGGAGACAGCTAGCTAAAGATGGTGTTTGTAGGACGAATGCAGGGGAGAGGGTGAGCTTGAGCTCCTTGCAAGCAAACACACACACACACACACGAGTAGACAAGCACATGAGAGATGGATGGCTGAATTTTCTTCTGTTCGCTTCTCTTCTCATCTACAACCATAACATAAAGATAAGTGTACATACTAATAGGGAAAGCACTCTACTACTAAAACATACAAGGTTGATCCATATAGGGGCAATGTCCTGGGCCATAGTTGCATCAATACAGCTTTTTGTACATATTTAACCAAATTGCTGACCGTTTGCCGTTATGAACCTATACCCATGAAATACATGTTTTGTCCAATAGAATATTATTTCTGCCGAATAATTTGCATGATTACCAACCATATCATGCATATTTAAATTTTAATATTCTCGTATTCATACACTTGAAATTCTCCAGTATTGAATATGTTCAGCAGTATTGATGACTATACTTTGGGAGCCTATAGGGCTCTCAAAACTGCCCAAATCGGACCATATTCTGCCCCTCGTCTTGCCTGAGAGGTGGCTGATGCTGAGATCCATGAACATGTGGCATCACAGATGTGATGCACATGACACAGCCATATGTTCACATAAATCGGCAGTAAACTTGAATAAGATTCTCAGTCCTTTTTGCTATGCAAAGTTTCTTAAAGAAAAACTGCTAAATTATGCATGCCACAACCTTTGAATCACACTTGTCTTTTCACACATGGCATGGAAGCCTGAGGTCAACATATGCTGCCGAGAAGCAGATCAATCATGGCAACTCCAATCAGCACACGAGAAGCCATACCAAAGACAAGGAACTCTCACATGGAAGGTGACATGGCTCCTTTGATTCAGTAAGGAGTCCAAATTCCATATCATGCATGCACTTGATTATGTAATGAAGGCTCACTTTCCCTGGAGTGTAAGAGATATGGTTTTGCAGGAAGGCAAAACTTCTTGTCTAGGAGACAGCAAGATAACAAAACCAAACAATGGAGAAAAGAAAGAACGAAAGAAAGTTATATTAAACGTCTCCAAAAGACCCAATGCCTCTATGAGACCAAAGTGATACAAAGCTATCCATGGTATTTTTCATTATGGAAGAGGGACATGTTCTCAGCAGTGGGCAAGGCAATAGGTTTCCAATAGTGGAGCTCACCGGGAGGATAATAAGATTAGTACACTGCTTTTGTTAAGATCGCAGATAGTCGTTGTATGCAAGACTCGAGTGTAGAGCCCTTTAAACATGTCAAGTCAGGTCTGATTTATGTTGTTGGTCTGAACTATGAAGCATGAATTTGATTCATCTCCATGGGAATTGCTTGAATTACAATGCTAAAGCTTCTTATTTTAAGCATGGAGGGGATTGACCATTGCTTAGAGTGCACTTTTAATTATTTCATCTATTCTTTTTTTAAATAGGGGATATGTTTATTACTTTGCAAAGCGAGGTGGGATTAATTTTAAATGAATTCAAAGTTAACAGTCTAAGTGGTTAGATTAATTAAAACGTAAAAATGAACCTTTCAACTGACCCTTTCAAGCATTAAACAACAAAAAGAAGCACAAACTTTTGTGGCACACGTCAATAGAGAAGAACAGAGAGAGCTGATCGTGGAGGCCATCTTCACAAGCGTGAGGCGAACAGCCAGTTGAACAGTTTTCTAAAGCTGTCAACAACCCACCATACCCCACACATGCAAGACTGCAAGCACAATTCCAGACTGCTCCTGAAGTGAACAAGCTGTACAGGGGGCTGCATGGAGAACTTGAAGCTTCTGATATGGCTAATTGTACAATCAGCACTCCCACACAGGGCTTGGACTGCAAGTGGAGGCAGTGTTCTAGGTCAGGAATGGAGCACCTCTACCACAAAAACAAGACCTTCAATTTTCCCAGTATTGGTTTGCAGATCATGCTTGACACACTCCAGTGTGGCAACAAGAATCCTTGCCAAGCATGCAAAAAAGCAGTGCAATAAATGGCTTTTGAATGTAAGTTCACCTGAAGGGATCATTCCATCTCTAGTTGCTAGAGAGTACCAAGAACTCACAGCCTAGCATACAAATTGTGCATCATGCAAACTAATTTTACTAGCGCTTTATGTGAGATCCATGAATGATTATTTGAATGTTTTTACATATTTCAAAGTAATTAAGTGGTTAATTATGATCTTCAACAAAATGAAGTTCCTCCAGAATCAGAAAGTGGAAGATTAACCCCCACATCTACTCTTGTGACCACTTTACAGTTAACAGCAAAAAATTAGCTATCAGCATCATTCAATAAACTGGAGCACCACATACTCTAGCAGCAAATACAGACAAAAACATTACCATAGTAGTGACTGGGTCCAGACTTTGTATCCATCATTACTTTTGCATGTAGAATCACCCCATATGGATGAAATAAACTTGCCAGGTCACGGTCAGTAATTCCTTCAGATAGTCCAAGAACTGAAAGATTTATCCCTGAGAACAACGAGAAATCATAACAGACTATGTAAAATCTCTCTCTCTCTCTCTCTCTCTCTCTCTCTCTCTCTCTCTCTCTCTCTCTCAGGATTACCTAGGGATTAGTGTTAGTTTTTTTTGTTATATAGTTTTTTTTTCCATGATGGGATTCCATGGACACACTGTACACCTTTTGTCTCACACACCCGTTCGTTCTTTTGCAAGACGTTAATATATATCTTCTTCTTCTTCTCCTCTCTCTCTCTCTCTCTCTCTCTCTCTCTCTCTCTCTCTCTCTTTCCATGATACTCAGGACATGGATTTGTTGTATACAGATTTGTCTCATAGGCCAATCTGGCCTTCCGTAGACATTAATATATCTTTTCTTTTCTTTCTTTCTCTCTCACACACACAGGTTAGTGCCCTATCTACTATGAGATCAGAGGGAGATTTCACTGTCTATTCAGAGATGGCTTTGGACCCTTATCCCGGATCATGGCGTACCCAGATTAGAGGTGTCTTGGACTCTTCTGTTGGAGCTCAACCAACACAGAGAGTCACTACTCAAAGATCCTCGCCCCCAACAGCCCTCCTCTCACCTTACCATCACCATTTTTTTCTAGCCAAGAGGGGTGGATAAGGAGGCACCAGAGCCCACCACAGTGGCTACAAGAACCTATACCACAATGCCCCCTCACAACAGGCCCATGGGAGTCATATTAGATCAGGCACGCACACTCCAAGGAGCTAGACGCCCTCGTCCCGTCGGACCCCAACCACCCCCAGCTCATCAACCCCGGATTCAAGAGATTCTAGCCTGCCATCGAGCAGCGTCATCCTCACACCAAACTATCGACATCTCTAGCCTTCTTGTATCACCCATGATGGACATCCTGGATGGGCCCTTGCCTCACATACACAATTGATTGACAATTTTTATTCAACTCTCCCATATCCCATCACTTATTGTACCCTATACCTGGCATAGTAGCTTTTCATCCTATCTAATCTCAGAGTCTAAGATCTTAGCTTTCAATTTTCAGTTTTAGTTTACTATTTCTTTTTCTTATTTCATCCATGACGAGATTTCATGGACACTATGTACACATCATTTTGGTCTCATAGATCCTTTGGGTATTTTGAAGACGTTAATATAACTCTCTCTCTCTCTCTCTCTCTCTCTCTCTCAGGTTGTAGCCAGACACTCTTTCACATAAAGAGGAGATGAGCTTGACTTGGTCAGATCGTATGTATATCTAGGGATCACTTTCACCCACCCACTTTTTATGCACGTGGATACCCAAGCACAATTGGCGCCAAGATATGTTGCCCTTGTGGAGAGACAATGTTTTCAAGCCCATTTCCAAGATCCTCGTACAAAATGCTGGCTATTTGATATTTTGGTCCACCCAGTGGTACAGTATGGGGGGTCTTTCTAGGGACAAGACCTGCGAGAGGAGGATTGGCCGAGAGAGGAGACTGTAGGTTATGATGCTCTCATGCATGATCAAGAGTAAGCCATCAATGCCACATTGGCCGAGTTCAGATCATCCCCTCTTCTCAAAGATGCCATGTTCCAAGCCGTCACATACATTCAACACATCTACACACTACATATAGATCACCTCCCATGCGTGGCCTTGGAATCCTCTAGACATCTGGCAGAGGAGGGTCGCAGCAGTCAATATGCACGCACCACCACTTGGTGGTTTGAGTCACATGGCTTTCAGATGTACCACCTCCTCCCTTTGAAAACAGCGGACTCCCCTTACCTTGATCTCTCAAGGCAGGAGATCAACCACATTATCCATCTAAAATCTGAGAAGACCTCGTACATACCAGCGTTCTCCAAAGCTTCAATCCTGCAAAGAGCATTCCTTAAGGGTCATGCGGGATGGTTTTATTGAGAGGCCTAGATATCTCCACAAACAAATCTCCCACACCATGAGGATCCCTTCCATGATCTCTCACAGCATGTGACACACCTAACAGTATGCAAGGCAGAGCCAAACATCGCATACCAGCCGACACACAATCAAACAACGCAAGTGACACATGGCACTGCCACATGGTAGTGATGATGTGGCACTAGTGAAGTGGCAGCATATTCTTCTGCTTTCCTCAATGTTGGACTTCGCAGAGCGTTTCTCTGTAGGTGAAGTGCTAGCCAAGAGTGTACATAGGTCACAAGGCTTCGATTTGACGTCTTTATTCTCATCCACATCTTGCACTTGAATTTCAATTGTATTACTTCTTTCTTGTACATAATACAAAGTAGTTTAGGACTCTTGTGTGTGTTTTCTTGTATTTTACCAAGGATAAAGAACTCCACTTGGGTCATAACAAAGAAAAACCACGTCGCCTTCTTCAAACTCGCGGCTCAGCCTTTTTGGATCTGCAATGCTTCTGTCTGCCTTGAGCAACTTTGATATCTTCTCTTATAGATTGCATTTGATTGTCCATCTCATCAAGCATCTGCTTCAAAATCTCTACCTTGATTAGAGGGTCAGACCAAATTAAGGGTGTAAGGCAACTTGACTATACAGAGCTTTGAAAGGACTCATACTAACACTTCAATGATAAGAAGCATTATAGGCGAATTCTACGAAATGTAGGTAGTTCAACCATCTTTTTGGCTCACATCCACAAAAAGCTCTAAGGGTGTCTTTGATAACTTGATTAGCCCTTCCAGTTTGACCATCGGACTCAAGATGATACGTTGTGCTAAGATCAAGGAAAGTGTTCCAACTATTTCAAAGAATGATGTCCAAAATCAAGAAGTAAATTTCTCATCTCTATCGCTCACAATCCTGTGAGGTAATCCATGTAAACGAAAGAGATCTCACAAGAGTATTCTGGCAATATCTGAGGCACTGTGTAGGGTCTCTTTACCGGTATAAGATGTGCAACCTTGGTAAGTCTGTCAACCACTACAAATATGTAATCATATCCGGAACTAGAAGGCAACCTGGTGAA
Source organism: Cibotium barometz (assembly GCF_041138505.1). Classification (NCBI taxonomy): domain Eukaryota; kingdom Viridiplantae; phylum Streptophyta; class Polypodiopsida; order Cyatheales; family Cibotiaceae; genus Cibotium; species Cibotium barometz. The sequence goes on along the minus strand of NC_141108.1, from coordinate 4,408,258 downwards.
AAAATCCATACTAATGCACTCCCATTTCATCGTTGGAATATCCAAAGGATGTAATTTCCTAGGTAACTTGACTCTTTTAGCTTTAATCTTTTGACAAATAAGGCATTGACAGGCATGATTCAGTATATCTTTTTTTTATTCTTGGCCAAAAGAAGCATTTCTTGACTAAGGTAAAGGTCTTCACATAACTAGGATGTCCTGCAAATTGCAATTGGGCTATCATGGGCCTCAGCAGAAGCAGGCTGTGATGAAAAAGGACTGATTTTACCCTCTTCTGCTAGATTTTCACCATGGCCTGCAGGGAGCTTTTTGAATGATTATCTATCACTTCACTTCTCCTTTGAAGTCAACCTCATTATTGTAGAGGTGCCCAAACACCTTGATTTTTTATAATTTGAGAACTTGGGAAAAGAGGGAAAACACTGGATTAATGACTAACTAGGATGCTAATGATTTAACTAACTAAAGTTATCCTAGGATGCATAGATGATCAAGGGATGATGGTTGACTCTAATACAAAGTTGAATTTATGGCTACCCGGTGCCTAGAGAGGAGTAGGGTGTGTAGAAATGGATTAATATCAGCATGCTGACAAAAAGAAATGCAAGAATTGAATTAAGGCAAATGACAACGCTATGGCATAATGACAAGATGAAAGATTAGACAAAAACTCATGCATGATTGCATTAGATAGAGGCCTTTATATAGGCTTGAGTACATCTCCATTAGCCACTAATTGTGACTCATCTACTTGATTAAGTCATCCCCTAATCCTGCCTAAATTTGAGGACCATCTTCCTTGATGTGGGCACCCACTTGGAGCTTCTTCTCACCTAATCTAGGCGCCTTTTTTGGGCACCCTTTGAGCTGGACTTTCCACATTCTCCTTCACATTTGTACCTCTTTTGGGCCTTTGAACCTTACTAATATGACTTGTACATCTGTTACTTCATTTGAGGGTCACACAACACTCCCCCTTGCTCCTAACATTCACGCGACATCACTTGCTATTTCAACATTACTAAGCCAGGGGGCAAACACCATTAACTTTGGGCTGTCCCAACAGCAATATGAGGATTACAAAGTGAAAGATGTTTTAAATATGGCAGCGAAGATCATGTGGTTGCCAAAAGCCCAAAGAATCCCAGGAATGCAGAGGCAAATTTGGGAAAGCCTCATGTTAATGTGGTGCCTAATGTACAAGGCAATACAAGGCATGAGCCCATAGCAGAGTGTCTCTGCCATTCCCAGCAGGTCAAAAGCCCGCACCACCACATCTCAATAGTGCCAGAGCCGCTTCCGAATTGCCACTGATAGCCCACAAATAGTTTGCCGAACAGAGTTGGGCAGCACAGGTGGGTGGTAAAATAAAACCTTTTCTTTAGGTTTTTCTAAATAATCTTGAGAGAAAGTTCACATGGGCATACTTGAAAGACCAATTATGTGAAGCCCTGCCAATGATCAAATGGGGTGTATTTTCCTGTGTCTCACGACAAGGCAATCATGCAATTATCACTCACCGCAACAAATCTGATAAAATTGGCATTCTCAAACAACCGAACAAACTTAGAGACACAAAGGTACGGATAACAGAAAAACCTAATCATCCAGTGTGAAGACCGCAACACTTTTCCTGCATGAGATACAGAGGCTCATGGGCAAAGGAGGCGAGATGACCATCAGCAAAGGAGCAAAAGGTCCTTGAGTTCTAGGGCATGACATTACAGTGATCACGTCAAGTCTCAACAAGGATTTCTTGTTTCAAAAAAACTACACAGGAAAAAACCACTCATAATGTTTTTGGCACCAGTGGCATACTGCATTCAAGAGCAGCACTATTTTGCATGTATAATGAGCAAATGTTAGGCTCACCACTATTGGCCTGCTGTGCCTGAAGTTGTGCACCTTGCTGTATCGCAGCTGGTGAAATAGGCTGCTGGGCTGGCTGCTGTTGTTGCAGTGCTGGCTTTTGCTGCTGCTGTAGTGTAGCAAGTTCTGGATTTAGATCTTGTGCAGCTGGACCATGAGCTTGTTGAATCTGCCTCTGATGCAATGCATAAGCATCGACACCCGCAATAGAAGTTGGCTTATCCCACTGTGTAGCACCAGTGGCCACATTGTAATAAAAGGACCTTCCGTTGGGTGCAGCATGCTTGCTCCACTCTCCTGTTGGATCAGAATTAGCAGCAGTAGGCTTAGGCAGACGACCCTCTGAAGCTTCCATCCCAGCCCCATACTTTGCAGCATCGGCAGCTGATTTGTTTTCAGAACTAATAGCACCTTGACCACCTTTTAAAGGATCCTGCAATGAGGATTAGAGAAGAGGTTAGCAGGGTACAGAGTTAGTTCTAAAAAGTGTGACGGTACCTGGCAAAGTAGGGCTTGTCAATCGCAAAACCTGCTGACTCCATACAAAAAAGCATGGCCATGACTTGTAATTGAATAGCTTAGCTAAAAGGTAGACCACTGTTCCCTGAAATATCACAAAACAACAAATCCAATACCTGTGGAGTACTGTAATTATTTTCATAAGCACCCACTGGTTGTGCAGACTTGTGCAAAGCTGGAGCAGCACCAGTGCCGCCACTTGATGCTATAGAACAAAATGTCCCAACATTTTTATAAAAAAAACATACATCTTGGCAAGCAAGCATACAGACCAAGTGACATAGAACAGTGTGAAACCCATACCTGATGTATAAGCATGCTGTCTTCTCTCTGTATTGGTTAACTCAGCACGCAATCTCTCTATTTCTCTTGCCATTGTGAAGGCATTCTTCTCCATTGCCTGTTGTTGCTCCAAATGCTCAAGGTTCAATTTTTTCTGCAGCTCAAAATCCATTCTGCTCAAGCAAAACCAGCAGCACAGCATTACGTTTACTAGTGGCACATTCTTGGAAACAGGAGCTGAAACACATCTCCTTTAGGCAAGACTCCTTCAATAGGCTGGCTTACCTGGCTTGCTGATGTCTCTGACGCAACTCATCAACTTCCCTCTTGAGAAAAGCCATCTCCTGATCTTTCACTGGAAGCTTTTTTACCTCACCTGACAAATGCTCAACACGTGCAGCAAGCTCATCTCTCTCAAACCGAAGCTTCTCAAAATCACCTTTCAAAGACTCTGTTGCTTTTAGTTCTGCTTCCATGCGTGTGGCCCTCTCAAAGGTTGCTCTAATATGTTGGTCTTTTTCTGCACGAAAAGCATTCATCGCTTCCTGTAGCCTGTTTACCTCCTCCTTTGAATCTGCAAGTTCCTGTCTCAAAGCTACTTGTGTGATGGTAAAGCGTTGCTCCTTCTCAGTGTCAGTCGCTGTCCTACTTTGCTGCGAACGCATTATTTCTTGCTGTGCAGCAGCAAGTTCTTGCCTTAGAGCTACGTGAGTCACTGCAAGGCGTTGGTTCTCACCAAGCAGCCTCTGTATTTCAGCATGTTGGGCGGCTAACTTCTGCTCAATTCCTATTGGTGGAGTTTGAAGCCCATGAGGACCCATAATAGACGGTGGAATCTCAGGATCCAATCTACTTGAGGGTGGGCGTGCAGGCCCTGGTATAGGTGGTGGATCTGGAGATGCTGCACGTCTGGAACCTTCCTTTGCGTGGTGACCATCTCTTGATTGTGGGCCCTCGTTCAAAAAATGTCTAGGTCCTCTTCCAGCCATTCGGACCTGACAAGAAAAACGTTTGTAGCTGAAAAGCAACTGTAAATGTTCTTAAGAATCTGCTGAAGGTTGAACTGTAAGGTATCAACTAAACAACAAACTGCCTCAAGGCAATGAAAGAGACTAAAAAGTGGTGATGTACAATTTGAGGCAAATTGAAAGTCTTATCATGGTGAACACAAACAAGACCCATTCAGGAACCTACCAATGTAACAAAAACCTCATCATATGTTTAATATTGCATACTCACAAAAGCAATACGATTGCGTTCATTAGATGATGATAGAAGGCCCATTGATTGCACAAGCTCTGATTCTTTGTGTCTTATCTCAAAGACCTTGACTCTATTTCTAGCAACTACAGGTACCCGAGGCTTGCTCTGGGGTCCTCGAGACAGCTAGCACTCGAGCGCCATTCTAGAGTATGGTATGCCTTAGTTTCCACTTGGTTCTCAGTATATAGGCTCCGCATGGACCACCTACCACCCCTTCAGTACAGTATGGACTCCCCTTTTCTCCGGCTCTCTCAGGAGCACACCAACCGGGTTATCCGGTTAGATCTTCTCAAAGACCTTGATTCTATTTCTAGCAACTACAAGTACCCGAGGCTTGTTCTGGAGTCCTTGAGACAGCAAGCACTCGAGCGCCATTCTAGAGTATGGTATGCCTTAGTTTCCACTTGGTTCTCAATATATAGGCTCCGCATGAACTGCCTACCACCCCTTCAATACAGTATGGACTCCCCTTTACTCCGGCTCTCTCAAGAGGACACCAACCGGGTTTATCCAGTTAGATCTTCTCAACCTCTACACCCAGTGCACATGGATAACACCTTCGGAGCTCCCAGCCAAGATGCACTTCTACAGAGATCACTTCCTCACACTCACTGAGAATGGATTCATCCAACAGCTGGGCTACCCGAGTGTTCACATGTCCCATGTCATGCAGATTGCGATTGGTCAGATACGAGTTTCATCCCACTGCCTCAGAGTGGAGACAGGTAAAGCTGAGCACATCTTCAAAGCTGGGGAGCTCATACGGAGACCCAGAGAGGAGAGGATCTGCCGATTATGCCACACAGAGATTCAGACAAAGGAGCATTACATATGCCACTGCCCAATATACTATGAGATCCGCGGGAGCTGTCTGTTTCGTGAGGGATTCGGTCCACTCTCTAGGATCGTTGACTTCCCGGACCAATGTTGCCTAGGCCTCTTCCTGCTTGAGCTCCACAAACACAAGGACACTTTCTTAAGAGAGCTTCAGCCCCAGCCACCCCGACCCCTCCCTCACCAGCCAACCATCACCAGTTTCTTCCAGACCCAGGAAGTGGAGGACACCCATACAATGGATCTTGTGGACCCACCTCGGGCTGCTCCAGACCCACCTCGCCCGAGAGGAGTTACCTCGAATCGGGCCTCCACATTCCAGCGTGCACGACGCCCCCGGCCACCCCGGCCACCCCGGACGTCAGCCATGACCCTCTCATGAGCTCTAAATCTAGGACATGCTCCACCGCCATCGAGCTACCTTTCCATGTGACATAGCTGAGGGAGACATCTCGACCATCTCCATGAGCCTCATGCTTGATATTTTGGAGACTGGTATACCATCTATTGGGGGCTGATGCTCCTCTCATGTTCCATGTTCCATGTATTCCACGAAGAATTTCAATGGACAATTTTGTATCACCCCTGTGAGATAGTTATATACCTAGATGAATCCAAGAACATGCCCAAATTCACCTTTTAGGAACAGGCATGTTATATACTCATGGTAGTCAAACCACAAGACTATACAACTATCAACTCCATTATGCATAGTATGGACTAGATAAACATAACTATCTCACCCCTGTGAGATAGTTATGTTTATGTTTTGTTTCTATTTTATTTTCCATTCCATATGGACATTATTGTATCACTTTGGTCTCATAGGCCCATTGGGTCTTTAGTAGACGCGCTCTCTCTCTCTCTCTCTCTCTCTCTCTCTCGTCCCACCAGCTGAGAGTGGAGACTGCCAGATATGGACCCAAGGCGGTGCACCAGAGGACAAGATATGCCAGCTCTGTCCAATAGAGCCCAAGACAAAGGATCATTAGATATGCCGATGCCATGTATACTATGAGATTCAGGGGAGGTTCCACTGCCTCTTCCAAGCTCGGTTCGGATCACTTTCCAAGATCATGGACTTCTCGGATCAGAGATGCCTGGGACTTTTTCTTCTAGATCTCCACTGACATAGGGTGTCCTTAGTGAGATCCAAATCAGTTATACTTGCTCGAGGACCAGCACAGAGAGCTCTCACCAACTTCTTCCAAACCAGTGCTCCGAGGGCCGATCCACCCACCATACCCAGACCACAGGCTAGTGCAGGGGCTCAACTGAGAGGTGTGACACTCGACAAAGCCACTGAGTTATGCAAAGCTCGACGCCCCTGACCCCATGTCCCTCGCCCACGGCCACGCCACCACCACAGGAGGATCTAGGCCATCATCTCCCATCATCGCAAGACCTTCTCGCGCCGGCTCAGTTTTACCACCCTGAGCACCATGTCACAGCGGCCCATGAGGGATATATTAGGGTGATATGAGAGCTCTCTGCTCGTGTACCTAGATCAGATTTTATAATTCTAGATTTTTGTTATCTTTCTTTATTAGTATTTTGTACCCAGGATGATGTACCTCATGGGGGATATGATGTAACCTTTTGGTCTCATATGTCATTGTGGCCTTTTGAAGATGTTAATACAACTTTCTTTCTTATTTCTTTCTGTCTCTCTCTCTTCCCCTACAATCCTCCCAGCAACTAGTAGCAAATGGACACAAGTCATGGTATAGCCGAGAATGCACATGATTGAGATAGGGACTCAGGATGGATTCCCCCCCCCAAAAAAACTCCACTCCAGTATGACCCGGACTCCCCATTCATTAGGCTCTCTCAGGAGGGCATGAACCGGGTGTTCAGATATTATTTATTGGGACTATGCATACAGGATACCTGGATCACAACACATGAGCCACACTCACACAAACGGCAGTACTACATGCATACTTTCATGAGGCTTACAGAGAATGATTTCATACTAAGGGCCAGATATCTTGACATATACATGTCACGTGCCATGTGGATTACAATGGGCCAGTTGTGGGTGTCATCGCACCGCCTAAGGATAGAGAGAGCCATGCAAATACCTCGTGAGAAGAGAATATGCACTATGTGCCAGCAGGAAGCATTAATTTATAAGTGAGTGTGTACACACTTCATTAAGCTTTGGGCGACCAAAACTCACTTATAAATTATGACCAATCCTATGTTCGCACACACTGATATCCCAAGGCGGACAAAACTCAATGCCCACCGCCCAAACCTTATCCCCTTTGTACAAAGGAAGCAACCAGCCATGTGTCCATCTCAACTTGCACCACAAGTCACTTGTCCTCTCTACCTGATACCTAGGGTGGACATCTCATCGTATCTCTCTTCCCTCTCTCTATAGAAGTTGGCGCCCTCCTTCATGAGGCCTTTTGGTTGTATTTTCAACACTTTCTTCGCATCAAGTTGAACCATAGGGGAAGCTTTCCCAGGGTTCCCTTTATCCTCTTGAAGACTTTTGTCACAAAAGATCACGAGAGATTGAAGATTTCAACACTCCAAACGCTTCCATCACGAAGAATTCTGCTATCATCGACTCTACTTGCAATTGGTAAGCTTTGATGCTTAAATATGGAAGCAAGTAACAGCAGGGAGAAGCAAGACTCCATGTTCACTTACCCTGTGTAGTGTTCTCTTGTCCTGCGTGCTCTCACATTGTTGCTACCCTACGTTGGTGAAACAATAGAGAGCAAATGGTAGGAAACATGGACACTTGAGAGGGTAGTGTGAGTTGCAAGTCTACAATGACAACCACATTGTTTGCAATATTGTATTCATATGCATTGGTATGAAAATTTGGTCAAAAATACCCATGACACTAAGTACTTGATTCTCCCAAGATCAATATATTTTATTTGAGGGAGGAGCCGGCCGTTCCGGCTCATTGTGTGTCTCTTGTCAATTCAGCAAATTACTTCTTGTATTTAGCATGTTGTCCATTAAATCTTAGTGTATTTAAGTGCATTGATTAGCATTGTGTTCAACCAAGTTACATTGGTATCAAAGCATACGGTTCTCTTTCACTTCTATCGTGAAAGACGATCACCACGAAGTGTGCTTGTGAGTGAGAAGCTATGGGTGAAAATGCACCAATGTGTGTTGAGGGACCAGTCTTGCCTCATGCTTACAACACACTTGTATCGATGCCTAATGCATCACCTTTTGTTCCTAAAATGACCCCGCTGCCCCAATGGACATATATGCGGGAAAACATGTTGAGATGCAGGCTAATGCATCAAAGTCTCTTGACTTCAAAGCCGGAGACAAATCTATGAAGTTTGATGCATATCATGGGAAATATGATGCATCAAAGGCACTTGCTTTTATTGCCCAGTCATGTAAGCATGTTCATGAAAGGCACTGCTGCCCATCGGAGAAGCTCTCACCAGATCTTAATAAATCATGGGAAGAGTTCAAGGAGAGGTTCTATGCCCAGTTCTTGCCTCCCAATGCATTGAATGAGATAACAATGAAGGGGATTGGGCAAAGCAGAATGAGGGAAAAACGGTGAATGCATATATGCAAAAGGTTTGGAAAGTGCTTTTGGAGGTGTCTCCATTTATGCATGTCACCGAGGCGGAAAGGAAGAGAAGGTTTCAATCGGGATTGCAACCCATGTACAAAGCAAGACTACAAATGTATCCTGGTCACACCTTACACCAACTGATCGCAACCGCCACTACCACTGAACAATTGGAACTCAAGTTGAGTCGATCCAATAAGGCTAAACTCTCATTTCAAGGCAAAGAGAGGGCTGTCCAAAACCTGTAAAATAATGGACAGTCACCTTAAAAGGACCAAAACCAAGATAAAAATGATCCAAAGACTGAAAATAAGTCTACCAAGAAGCATCCCTTCCAAGTGAGAGAATATGATCTCACTCCGAAGTAGAAAAAGCAATATATGAGCGAGAGGAAATGCTTTGCTCGTGGTAGGACTGAGCATATTGCAAATGCATGCACAAACAAGAAGCACCGTGATAATGCGAATGCATCAAAGCCCAATGTGCATGTGGTTCCGGATGTGCAAGGCAACACTTCACATGATAGCAAAGACAAGGTTGTATGTAAAGCTTGGGGACAGCTTAAGGATTAGCCTGCTTTGTTCATGTTTGATGATTGTGCAATTGAGAACTTCATATCTACACAGATGGCAGCTGCTTTGGGTATTGAAGTGGAGAACATGGGTTCTCAAATTGAAGCAGGTGCTACCTTTGTTGGTAGAGAAGAGCAGGTTATGTCTATTATTGGCAAGTTGGACATACATATTCAAGGCTATGTGGATCATGAGGACTTTCCTGTAGCGCCTTTGAATGGTTGTGATGTATTACTTGGAAAGCCTGGCACATGCGCATTGATCCATGCAAGGCTTACAAGACCAACACGATCACCTTCATGCATAAAGGCCGAGAGCATGTCATTGATGCTGGTGAAGAGGGTGATACCATTCCCCTTGTATCTCATGTACAAATTAAGAAAGTAATGAAAAAGAGTGTTTTTGTGTACTTGATTTTTCACCTTCATGCATAAAGACCGAGAGCATGTGATTGATACTGGTGAAGAGGGTGATACCATTCCCCTTGTATCTCATGTACAAATTAAGAAAGTAATAAAAAAGAGTAATTTTGCGTACTTGATTTTTATACGGGATCGTGTTGAAGAAAATAATGTGCATGTAAACACTCTTAGTAATGACAGGCTGAAATTCTTCCAAGAGTACAACGATTGTTTTGCTAATGAGTTGCCACCCGTACGACCACAAGATCATCACATTGATCTTGTGCTGGTTAGCTCACCACCTAATAGGCCAACCTATCATATAAGTATATCCCAAAAAGAGAAGATCATGAAGCAGGTAAATGAGCTTCTTGAGAAGGGTTTGGTTCAACAAAGCTCTTCCCCATATTGTTCACCCGTCCTCTTGGTTAAAAGGAGAATGGAACTTTTTGTATGTGTGTGGATTATAGAGATTTAAATAAGCTCACCATCAAGAATCGATTTCCGATTTAGCGTTACCACAAAACATTTCACCCCGAAACGCAAAATTGCAACCCAAAAAGTTTCACTCTGTGTGACAGGCACCAACTGAAACGCTGCACCAAAACACCTATATATATATATAAAGTCAAGAGAGATAGATACTAGGTCTACTATTTGTTAGTATAAAAATCTAAAAATTACTCACATAATACATTACCACGAGTGGATAACACAAGTATAAAAGACATCTCTACTATTGATATTTAAACTTCAAATCTCAAAGTTTCCAAAATTTAAAAGTTTCACTTCGAAGGTTTCGCTGAAACGTTGGAACACGCATTTGAAAGATTTCCGTTTCAGGCTGCCTAAAATGCGTTTCACGGTGAACATGTTCGGATTCCACGCATAGACAACATCCTTGACAAGTTGGATGGATCGTCATGCTTTAGCCGAATTGATCTCAAGAGAGAGTACCATCAAGTTCGCACAAAGGATCAAATATTTGCAAACTAATGAGTATGTAAGAGACTTGGATATTGCCTTTGCTCATGTGCAGACAGCCATTGCAAGGTCACAAGACAAACATAAAAAGGCTACCGACAAGCATAGAAGGCAATTTGATGTAAAAGAGAATGATTGGGTATTGCTGAAATTTGAGAAAGCAAGACTTGCAAAGAGGGTGCATACCCTAAGCTTGCAACCACGTACTATGGGTCTTTTCGAGTGATCAAGAAGCTCAAGGAAGTGGCTTTCAGGTTGGCATTGCCTAGTCATTGGCATATGCACGATGCTTTTCATGTGAATCTCCTTCGTAAGTATGTGTAGGGCCAGAGCCCAGTGAACCACTCATTAAGGATCCACCAGAAGTGGATGAGCTTGAGGAGATTTTGCAGCCAGAACAGATTGTGTATCACAAGGAACGCAAGCTTGCTGCAGGCAAAGTTGTGAGGCAATATCTTGTCAAGTTCAAGAACTATCTTCCCATTGATGCTAAATGGGCAGATGAAGAGTTCTTTAGAGATTTCCCGCATCTACTTTAGACATATTTGGATGCTTTTCAACTGCGGACAACTATTTAGAAGCCGGGGGGATGTCACAATTTGGCCACCCAAATAGTCTTCTCATTATGTATGTACATTGGACTGGCGTCCATAGCAATTGCATATGCCGGGGATTGATGCCGCTCTTGTGATACTATGGACTTGCCTTTCTGTTGGGACTTGTGCCTCTGAGAAAATGTCTGGAAATGCCTAGAGGATTGGTGTTCCATTGGTTCTGGTACCTTGTGTACTTGCCTAGAGCACGTCTATTTTGATATAGTCTGATTGTCTATACAAATGTTGCATTGCTAAGCATCTTTATGTGCTTGCTTGCAATTTAATTTGCATGTTGTTTTCATGCTTGCCTCACCAATGTGTAGTTCCGGGTGAGGGGACGCCCGCCCGTGAATTGTTCATGTGAAACTCCATATCCAAGCTTGCTAGTGTGTTTTCCAAGCCTCCAAGTGTGTTTCCAGGTGGTGTTCACTCTCCCACACACTCCCAATGACTGAAATTCAGTAAAACAACTCTTATATTTGTTGTAATGTCTGGTCATTTTGCTGAAAACCCTAATTTCAACTTTCCTTTCTCAAGTTGAACCATAGGGGAAGCTTTTCTAGGGTTCCCTTCATCCTCTTGAAGACAATATGGAAGCAAGTATGTTCTTGGGTTTTTCTCTTTTGGCAAGCCTCGGCCCTGCATCTTTAGAGGCCTCCACTCTCATATGCAAGATTGTCGGTAGCCGCCCTTCGCGCGGACAACTCAGAGATATTCTTCCGGCAAGCCTCGTTGGAGTGCCTGCAAAGATCACAGACATTCATCCTTTGGGACGCAGCAACCATTAGGTTGAGTTCAACTCGCCCGCGGTGTCAGATCGAGTCATGCACCTAAGCCCCATTGCATTGCGAACGGCCCAGACCTTCTTTACGAGGTGGCAGCATAGCTTCGACCTCCCATCCGACCCACAGGCTGGCGTTTCAGGCTTTCCTGTGATAGTTTGCTTCCCAGGCCTCAAGACGGAATGTCTTCCTCTTCTCCCAGTGATTGGTGGAGCCATTGGGAGAGTGATGGAATCCCCCCACTGTCGCTTCGTCCCTCGCACGGGTGGTCGGGATTCCATCCCTTCACAACCAATTGCCTCGCCGGAGACAGTGCCTCACGTCATATCCCTTCCTTGCCTTCGAGGAGACCCCATCCTGCAAAGAGTGGAGTACTCAGGCCTTCTAGACCAATGCTTCATTTGCAGGCAGATGGGACACCTCGCCAAAGCTTGCCCTCGAGGCCAATCCAAGAGATCGCCTCCGGTAGCCCCCCCCCCCCCCCCCTCTCCCTGGTCCCAGCTCAGATCATCACCAAGAGACAAGGAGAGAGACAAGCTCTCAGGCAATCGAGCACCAGGACCCGGCTGCGGACGACTCTGCTGCCGGAGAGTGGCAGACCGTTGGCTCTCACCAAGGCCGCCAGTCGACCTCCAAAGCCGAGCACCGCCGCAGCACGAGCAAGGCTGGCAAAGTATAAGAGGGTTCAGTTCTGTCAGAGGACTATTTCGAGCATTTATCACAGCACCTACCCGTCAGTGATCAACCCTCTCCTGTCATTGTGAGGGTCCTACCTCCGGTCCCTTCGGTTTGGTGACCGTTACCCCACCGAGACTCCTTGAGTTCTTAGATTCCAATGAGGCCAACCGGCCCCACTAGACCACCATAGTTGCAAAAAAACAAATTTTTTTAAAAAAATAAAAAACGTGTACGTTTCAAAACGTCCCAATTTTTGGGACACGTTTTTTTATGGCAGTTTTTTAATTTTTAAAAAAATTAAAATTTTAAAAAAATATATTTTTATAATTTTTTTGGGACGCGTTTTTTTAAAAACAAGAATGCTCAATGTTGAATGGTCATTGGTAAATCAATATTAAAGTTGGCATTGCCGCCACCAGACCCATGGGGGCCTGGGGCCATGTCAATGTTTTATCATTATGATTTAATGAGTTATGATAGCCATAGGCTTCAAATTGTTCACTCTTGAGTTCATATGCACAAGTTTAACTTTTATACATGAAATCTGTGGTTCCTAGGGTTAAAAACTATATATATAGGCCATAATTATAGCTAAAAAAATTAGTGAATAAAAAACTTATTTTAAAAACTTCTCCAAAAATAAAAAACGTTTTTATAAGTATAACACTCGTATAATACTTCCCGCTTTAAAAACGTCTGGCAACTATGCACTAGACCCCCAACCAACCCCTCTCTGCACCGTCCCTCTCTGATGGATCACTCCTGGCCGCTCTTATCCGCCTCCCCCCTCCCCTCCCCCCCCCCCTTCCTCATCCCCCATCCTCGTCTCCAACTCTTCCCGCAACAGTCCCCCCTGTCCCATCCTCTTCCTTTGAGCCTACACTTCCCCCTCCCCCCGCCTCTCCTGAGCACTCCTTCCATTCTCCAGCAACACCTGACCCAGAGCAGAGGCAGTCGGCGAGCTCCATCCGCCGTTTGATTCATCGATTCTCGGAGCCAGTTGAGATGACCATTGCCGCTTTCCCCCGTGAGGGCTCTCCCACCAAAGTCCCCCAGGTGGTCCCCCCCCCCCAGGATCGTGGGGCTACCTATGGATTACAGTTTCTTCCGATGTCTTCCGATGGAAGGAATTAATGTTTTGAGGAGACAGTGGCTCCCATTCGGATCTGTGTGGTGTTTTATCATTCCAGACCATCTACGCCAAAGAGTGGTGCGATGGTGTTCTCCTTTCCCTTGAGTGCAACCCCGAGAACGGAGTGGGATTCGGAGTCGATAGCTGCCGCCATCCAAGGGCAAGCAATAGAGCTCTCATACCATCTTCATGATCTGCACATCACCGACGTGCTCACCCATCTATGGCCCCTGGCTAGGATGGAGCTCGAAGACTTATGCCATAGAGATCAAGACAGGGAGGGGGTGTCCTCCAACCTGGAGGTGCTGCTCTTTGTGTTCCTTCATCAAGCCCCCATAGGCAGAGAGATGGTATTCGTAGGTTGTGTGGCCAAGATGGAGCTATTAATTCCGACCCCCCCCCATGTGAGAGCCATTGCCACGGTTTTTTTAATCCCTCCTCACGGGCGCCCCCATTATCCCCACAGGTGGTGGACACGCACGAGAGGGTCTAGCAACACGCGAGAGAGGTGGTTCCCCCCGCTCTCCGGACCTTCTTATTGACTCCCTTCAAAGCAAAGGAGCTGGCAGAGGCATCGACGGCTCTCCCTAGGGGCAAATGCCCATGGGCGGACGGGCTTTCAGTTTCCTTCTTTCTTCACAACTGGGATCTCATGGAAGGCGGCCTTCAAGCAACCTTCAATGGGATTATGATCACAGGTTAGAGGGTTTGATTCACCTAATTCCTAAGGAGGGTTTTTTTTTTATCCCCACAGGTGGTGGACGCGCACGAGAGGGTCTGGCAACACACGAGAGAGGTGGTTCCCCTCACTCTCCGGACCTTCTTATTGATTATCTTCACAGCAAAGGAGCTGGCGGAGGCATTGACGACTCTCCCTAGGGGCAAATGCCCACGGGCGGACGGGCTTTCATTTTCCTTCTTTCTTCGCAACTGGGATCTCATGGAAGGCGGCCTTCGAGCAACCTTCAATGAGATTATGATCACACAAGTTAGAGGGTTTGATTCACCTGATTCGTAAGGAGGGTGGTGACAGATTGGAGATCCGATAGTGGAGACCCATCACCCTCCATTGGACCGCCTACAAGATTTTGGCCAAGGCCATCAGCCGAAGACTTCAGCCTTTCTTCCTTGACTTGATCCATGACACTCAGACAAATTTTGTTCAGGATCAGAGCATTCTAGACATCTTCACTTTTTGGCCCCTTTTCTTGCTCGGTCCGGTAGGGCTGTCCACAAGCACCTTAACTTTTCCTATTCGTCGCCGAGACTATGAGCAGTTTTCTCTCAGCTCAGGAGACCGGGCTCCAGGGATTGCGTCTCCCCATTCGTACTCAGGAGGAGCTACTACAGATCAACTGGCACAAGTCGTGTGGTTTTTGGGTAGGCTCTGCACCCGCCCCGACTTGGCGCCCAATTGAAGCTTTCCAGTGGATCTCGAGGGGCACTCCAGTCCACTATTTGGGATGCCATGTGGGCATCGATATCTCCCCGGAGTAGCAACTCGCCCCTCTTCTTCTGAGCATTCAAAAGAAGCTTTTGTACTGGAGTTCTGCAAGGCTCTCCTTAGCCGGCTGTGTGGTGGTGGCGAACCAGGTCCTCCTTGCCACCATGTGGTACATTACTTCTTGTTGGGCCTTCTCCCGAGCATGCATTGGTCAGGTACAGCAGTTGGTCCGAAACTTCTTGTGGGCCGGCACTGATGGGAGGTCTGCCTGGGCCACGGTGACCTGGAGAGTGATCATTCAACCACGACACAAAGGGGACCTAGGCATCATTGACCCCGCCATTCTGAGCCGCACCCTACTAGGTAAGTTGGTTGTTAGAGGACTCCTTCTAGGTGGACAGCCTTGGAAGGACTTCCTCTTGGCCCGGATTTAAGTCTTGGCCCGGATTTCAACCCGTAATCTAAGCCTAGGGGGGCCCCCGGCCGTAGAGCACCAGATGGATCTTCACAGAGACGCAGGCCCACGGATTTAGCCCAACTTTTGAGGATAGATTTGCACCCAGCCTACTCCGAGCTTGGGATCACCTCAGACCAGCCCTTAGGCAATTAGCTCCTACAGCCTCGGAGGAGCATCTTTGACAGCCTTTGAACTGGACCCTGTTCCGTTTACCCAGTGGCCGTATGTTGGGGGCCCGACCTCATGTATCATGGGGAACGTTGAGCATAGGACTTGCCAGGTCCCTTGGAGATTGGCTTGCACACAGACAGCTTCCCCTGGAGGCTCACGAGAGAAGCCTGGCTCGGATCTGGGGTAGAGACATACTCAGTCTCGACATCGACTCTGCTATTCCCAGGAGTGGCAAACCCCTATCCCACCCCCCCCCCCCAGTGGCTAGGCATGTTTACTAGGCATGATATTCTCTTGGCAATCCACAGTACCGATGAGGGCTCTGGCTTGCTCACTTTTTCTATTGGTCCCTATGGCAGATTAGAGAGATCAGAACCCCCTTTGGATGACTTCAGTGGCTACACCTTACAAAGGATGAGGGTGATCGGATTTCAAGCACACGATTGGCACATAGACCCCCCGCCACCCAAGGTGGCCAGGGAGAGACTCTGGCGGGTATGGATTTGGGAGAGCTGGCCCCTCACGCGCCTCCAGTGAGACCCAAGGGAGTTGACTTGGCGTGATCCTGCTCATCGGGAGGAGACTCTAGATACCCCTTTCTTCGCATACACCGCGCGGCTAGGTCGCAGAATTTAGATGCCCGAGGTTGAGGGCACCCTGGCAGCAACAGTACAATGGCAGTCATAGGGCCTCTCACAACAATTTCTCACAAATTTTTGGAAGAGGCTCTTGACAGTTTTCAGCCTCAAAAGATCACCCTCTTTCTTTGGCTAATGGCACAGAGGTGCTTGGCACTCTGCACGTGGTTGGCCATCGGCGGTCGACCACCAACTTGTGCGAGATGCGGCCACCCTCAAGAGTCTCACCGACATTGTCTTTGGGATTTCCCGAAGGCTGAGTAGGTTTGGCAGCGAATTCTTCGCATTTTCACGATGCACAAGACCTCGACAAGTATCATTGCACTGTCACTTGGGCCACAAAGGCTAAGGTTGTCATGGCTTATGAGGAGGAAGGTGGGGGGCTAGCCCTTCAGGTCTCTCACCTTCGCATATCGGTAGTACCAATCCCAATCCCATCTACTGATCACTGGATTTCGGGTTCGTGCCAGAGATGGGAGATTTGTAGTAGCAATGCAACCTCGCACATATGTAGAGCTCGATGCAGCAAAGCCATAGAGGGTACGCACACTCCTCTCGTAGAGTCCATCAAGATCCGCTCGACATCATTCAAACCCTCCACGG
The DNA here is from genome assembly GCF_041138505.1 of Cibotium barometz. Lineage (NCBI taxonomy): Eukaryota > Viridiplantae > Streptophyta > Polypodiopsida > Cyatheales > Cibotiaceae > Cibotium > Cibotium barometz. The sequence continues at coordinate 4,391,465 of NC_141108.1, read as the reverse complement.
TCAGTGGGGCAAGTTGCAAGGTGGCTCTAACCGCATGCGAAAGTGGCGAGAAGCTTTCTTGAGGCTCTGGCGGCCTGGCCCTTTTCTCACAGATAGAGGTGTTGATCCCACTTGGCATTACAAACCACCTGTGTGGTTATTCCCCTCCCCCTCCCCCTGTATGAGATAGCCTTCTCCTCATAGAGCGGCCAGCCAGAGGAGAAGTGCATCTTTCTCCACCTTTGATTCTTTGATCCCCGCGCCGTACATGGAGGCGAGTTTGTATCAAGCCCTTCGTGGTTGTATTTAGCCCTCTATGGCTGGTTTTTTGATAACTAATAGAAGGATCTTTTTCCTGAAAAAAAAAAGGAAGTCACACATCAAGAAGGTGGTGTTAGCTAGTTGCTACATCAAAGGGAGAGCCATCTCTAGGCGGACTCGTTGGACCCAGGTCAATTCCAATTAAGGAGTTGTTGCTTACGAGTGGACCAATTTGTCACTAACCTCAAGAATCAGTTCCTACCGCCTCATTATCTTGAGTGACTCAACGACAAGCATCGAGAATTGCGCCAGAACGCACTAACAGTCCTCCAATTTACAAATAAAGTAACCTAGCTTTACAATTGCGGAAATCGTATGCGGACAAACGAGGTCAATTCCTCTATGGGACACGCAAATCCAGTGAGATGTGCACACGTTTGAACCTAAGACTTTGATCGGGCAATTTTGCTTGCAGAAAGTGCCGAGATGAAATACAGCAATGGAAAACCGAAGACCTCCCAGCCTGTAAGTAGCCAAGGCAACCACTGCCTCTAGCAAGGGCCAGAACCAAACCCAATCAGGGTCTATCGTGGGAGCCTCTAGCTCCAAGAACTCGAACAATGGACCTCGCCTTACTCGAGACCAAAAGGCTTTGGCCAGCAAGACATGTGGTAAGCTCAGTCCTGAAAAGCACGAACAATACAAGGAGGAGGGGTGGTGTTTCTTTCGTCATACAAAAAGACACACTTCTAAGGTATCCCTAAGAAGACCCCTGCTCAGACTACCACCCCAGTCTCAACATCTTCCGTGGTGAGCCAGCCTCCCATACTAGCCCCCTAGGTTGCTGCTAGTCCTCCAGCTCCCACTCCTGCAGTTGGCATCATTGTCAGTCGAGAGCTCAAAGATAAGCAAAAGGGCTATATAGGTGGCCAGAGAACCGTTGTCTTGTTTGACAGCATCAATATGGAGGACGTGGTCATGGAACAGCATGCTCGACAAGCCCGACTTCGGTAGATAAGAAAGTGGAGAGATTTAGCACGGGAATGACAACGAGCATCAAGTTTGAAGCTTGCCCTGCAAAAGTCATCCACGGTACAGAATTTGTACGCAATTTCATGGTTTCCACTCTTATCAATGCAGACATAATCTTAGGGATCCATGGTTTCACAAGTTCACCCCAAACGTTGATTGGGACCAGCACACATTCCGGATTACCTGAAATGTGTCAAAGGCTCTCATGATCATGAAGCCTGAACCAGGGATACTAACTTTCCGATCATTACCCATATACAAGCTAAATGAAAGATCCAGAAAGGTGCACAGTGTGCGGTGATCTACGTTCAGGCCACCCAGACAGAGACGAGTGCTTCGGAGAAGTACCATGCCCTACATGACCGGTTCCGGAAGATCTTTCTTTGCGATAACCTATCTCCCAAACTATTGGCATATATGCTATGAGTAGTGCCACATGTGAACATGGGCTAACCAAGGGCACTTTTCCCCCTTTGGGTTTTTCCCCTTGGATATTAGGTGTGAAAGGACACCACTCATTTATTGTATTTTGATATCGTGGAGTCAACCCCCAAGCTCCACACATTGTATGCTATCTTCTTTGTGTGAGCATCAATCACCATCACTCTTGAGAGTGCTTACTGCTGTTCAAGTTCTATGTCTCTCTGTCTGTGTGCAGCCCTAATCCTAACAGTGGTATCAGAGCTGGATTCGCCTGCCTGGACTCGTACCTCTGCTACCGGATCTGCACCCATCCGTCCGCAGTTCCATCGTCCGCCATTCCGGCCGTCAACATGCCTATTCCATCGATTTCCAAGCACCTCCCTCTCGTCGCCTATTCGGCGTTACTCCGCCCTTTATCTCCTCCAAACTGGCCGGCGCTAGTGGGGAGGCCTCCACCACCACCCGGCTGAGCTGGCACCACATTGGGCGACGGTTGGCTGAGCCCTGACACACTTGTGGCTTACGTGGCACATGCCACATTTTGGTAAAACATTTGGTCATAGTTCCATCGTCATCTCCACTCAGACCGGCAGTCGTCGTCTCCAACCCGTCCGACGGGCACGCCCGTCAGTCGTTGTCCCGATTCCGTCGTCATACGCCGTCGCCAACAACTCGCCTTAATGTCGTCAACAGCATCTCGCTGTCAACTGCTCCCATCATCGCTTTCATCTCCCCGTCGTCAACAACAACCGTCTCTTCACGGCTGTGATCCAGCCCGTCTCGTCATTGTCAACAACAACCGGCGCCTTCCAACTTTCGACCACCAGCAATGATGCTTCAGCCTGCAACTGCCGACAACAGTGCACATTGCCGCCTCCTTGTCTACAATTGCCCACCTGAAATTTTGCAAAATCAAGCTTACATGTAACTAATTTTTTGGTTCAGTTCAAGGGGCTTTTGTACATTTCTTGCTTCATTGCAAAAATCAAGTGCAGGCAGTGCAGGGCAACATCAAGGTGCAGGATTCAGGGAAAATTTGGAGATTTTTCAGAATTTGTGCTTAATTGCGCAACTGCAATTACGCGACACGCAGAAATTTGGGGCTTTCTTAAAATCGGTGCTTAATTGCACAATTAAAGCTCACTGGTACACAGATTTTTGGGACTTGCATGAATTATGTGCAATTGACACATAAATCAGCCCATTGGTTTTGTGATGTATGAATATGAAAACAAAGTATGCAAGCTTCGAAAAGCACTTTATGGTCTCAAACAAGCTACCGAAGCTTGGTATGAGAAGATACAAACTTATTTGACCACGCAGGGATTTCGCATTAGTCCAACGGAGAGCACCCTCTATGTGAAAGAGGATCATGGCACTTTCATTATGCTCATTCTCTATGTGGATGATATGGATAAAATTTCAGCATTCAAAGCTAAATTGCAAACGTCATTTGAGATGACAGATTTGAGATTGTTGCATTATTATTTGGGCATACAATTTGTGTAGACAGATATTGGGATCTATGTACACCAATCAAAGTACATTCAAAAGCTGTTGCACAAATTTGGGTTCCAAGATTGTAAGGCCATCTCTACTCCAATGGAGCCAAGGCTGAAATTGAGCATATATGATGTTGCAGATCCTTTTGATGTGAGTGTTTACAGCCAAGCAGTGGGCTGCCTCGAATACTTATGCAACACACGCCCGGATATTCAGTTTGGGGTTTCCCAGTGTAGCAAATTTATGCACAGCCCAGGTACAAAGCATTGGCAAGCAGTGAAGTGGATCTTCTGCTATCTTCACGCTCCCTGGATCTTGCGTTGCTATATCCCAGGGGGAGCAACTTGCAATTACATGCTTACAGTGATTCCAACTGGGCTGGTGCCTATGATACACGGCAATCCACCAGTGGGAATTGTTTCTTTTTGGGGCATTCAAGCATATCATGGTTGAGCAAAATGCTGCCCCTTGTTGCCACATCTACTTGTGAGGCTGAGTACAAGGCAGCCTTTACAACCATAGTAGATTGTGTATGGCTGAGGAGATTGATGACTAATCTTCGTAAGTGTCAAGAGACACCCACCACCATACTCACTGATAGTCAGAGTGCTATAGCTGTGGCATGAAACCCAATGTTTCATGCACGTACTAAGCACGAAACCCAGTGTTTCACTATGTCAGGGAGAGGATTCATGCAAGGGAGATCTCATTATCTTACTGCTCTACATAGGACAATGTTGCAAATCTATTCACGACGAAGGCGTTGCCTCGAGAAGTTTGAAGATTTTCTCAAAGCTTTAGGCTCTCTCTCCTACAGAAAGTGATCTGCTGCAGACCTTATACGATTCACATTGCCACTAAGGGGGGACTTATTGGCATATATGCGATGAGTAGTGCCACATGTGAACATGGGCTAACCAAGAGCACTTTTGTCCCTTCGGGTTTTTCCCCTTGGATATTAGGTGTAAAAGGACACCACTCATTTATTGTATTTTGATATTGTGGAGTCAACCCCCAAGCTCCACACATTGTATGCTATCTTCTTTGTGTGAGCATCAATCACCATCACTCTTGAGAGTGCTTGCTGCTATTCAAGTTCTGTGTCTGTCTATGCGCAGCCCTACCCCTAACACAAATTTCCCCCATCTAGACCAGAGGACCACAAGATTGAGCTCTTCCCAAGTTCCGAAACCCCCAGTAAGTTTTCATACTACCTAAGCAAGGCCATGGAGATGGAGTTGGATCGTCAACTCCATGAACTGCTAGAATCCAATTTCATACACTCTACTTTTCTCCATTCGCAACCCCAATCCTCTTTGTGAAAAGGAAGGATGAATCCTCTCGGTTTTGTGTAGATTGTCAAGCACTCAACAAGCTGACAATAAAGAGCAAGTTCCCTATGCCTCGGATTGATTACATCTTCGAGAGGTTAAATGGATCGAAGGTGTTTTTAACTATTAGGTCCTCCAAGCTCTTTTCACATGATGGAACTATTAGAATTGTGCATCTGAGTGTTCTAGGGCTTTACCATTTATCTGGGCATTTTATTGTATTTCTCCTATTTATTTGTCCTATGAGCAATCGGCCAGCTCACTGAGGCACTATATAAGGAGTTCCCCTTTATTCACTTCTTCATCCAACCCACTTGCACATAGTTCAACATACAGTTGCTGGCCATTGCCATTGTAAAGCTTTACTGCTGTTATAAAAGGTGATCTTGTCCAACTCTCTCTATCTCCTTTGCACTCTCTTATTTGTTTATTGTTTATGCTTCCGCCTGTGCTATCTCCTTCATGGTATCATATGCTTAGGTCCAAGCTGCTCCACATCTTGCAAATCTGCCCACTTCTGTTGTGCGTTTTACCTCCATCACTTCTCCGGCTGCCATACAGTTGCTGCGTTCTCAGTACCTTGCTGCATTTCTGGTCCAGTCCTCTTCTGATTGCTGTCGGCCAGCCCTACAAGCTGTGTTTTGCTCTTCGGAGGTAAATCTTGAAGTGTTTTGGCTGCGTTTTCTCCTACAGAGGCTTTCCGGCCAGTTTTGGTGGCTGCGTTTTCTTCTACAGAGGCAAACAGTGGAGTTGTGGCTGTGTTTTCTGCACTTGCATCAGATTTGGTGAGTTCTCTTGCATGTGGAGTTGCCACACAAGTGGCTGTACATTTTCTTCTTTCTCCACGAGTCCCTGCCCTTCCGGTAGGAGGTTCCCGGTGGATCTTGGACTGTTTTGCTACTGTCCCACCTCTTTCTCCCTACGGTTTGAGAGGGGGCTGATTGTTCCTGGTGCCTCGCTTCATTGGAAAGCACTTGAGAGAAGTGTTTGAGAGCTCAGATTTGTTCTTTGCTGCTGTGGATATGGCTCCCCCCCTGTACGAACAAAGATGACAAGTTGAAAGGACCCAATTACGCTCATTGGAAGCTTCAGATGCGGGGTCTGGTTTATCCACAAGGGTTTGTGGGAAATTGTTCAGGGCACTAAAGAAAGCCCGAGCGTCCTCAAAACTCTAGGAGGTGGACTCAAGATCAGGAGGATGAATTTGCTATGGAATTACAAGACTGGGAGAATCGGGACTCGAAGGCGCATTTTGTGCTTGTGCGGACCATCACCGAGGTCGTCTCACCGGCACTGCAAACTCTCTCCAGTGCTCATCAGGTATGGTCAAAGTTGGAGGATCTCTTTGCACGAGATTCATCGATGAGGACAGTTACTTTGCAGGGGCAGCTCTACAGTTTGTTATTTCCTTAAGGCAATTCCATGCAGTCTTTTCTCATGAAGGCCAAGGTTATCCATGACCAGTTACTGGCTATGGGTGCTACTTTGTCCTCTTCTCAATTGGCTGCTCTTATCCTCACCAAGCTTCCTCCGGACTATGATGTTATTTCTCAATCTCTGCGGTGCCACGTCACATCCACTCAGTTGGATTTTGATGATCTTAGCTCCCTACTTTTGGAGGAGTCGCCCGTTCTCATCTCACAGGGTAAGTTGAAGGTGTCACTCAACAGTTCTGACCAAGCACTTTCCTTAGTTCAGAAGAAAGGTTGGAGTCGTTGCTTCTCTTGCGAGAAAAGAGGACATCTGTCCAAGGATTGTTTGTCCAAGAAGAAGGACAAGACCAAGGGCAAGGCTTCATCTCAGAGAAAAGGCAAAGACACGACACACGATAGTGATACAGATTCCAGTACCACTTCTAGGGCTCCCAGGGCGCTTCTGGCTCAGGAGACCCCAGATGGTGTGCTTCTCTAGTACACATGCAGTTCCCCCCTCCCCCCCCCCCCCATGTGCTTCTAGCCAAAAGAGGCTTGTGGGCGGGAGAGGGGGCCGATTACAGCTCCACCTACTGGTGCATGGGGACCGTGATTCGGAGTTCCAAGCATTAGACATATGGCAAGACATGGTTATCTATGGTATAGCAAAGATTATGAACTGGATCTGTTCCAAGTTCATTGTTCGAGGCTTCTGGGACATGATGTGTTTCATCCACTGTTGGGGATTATGAGCGCGGTGTGTCCAGCAGCTCATCATCTATTCTTGGAGTTCATTGCACACTTGTGTAGGAATTCGTGGCCAAGCAAAGTTCCTTGTTGTTTGTGGTGGCATCTTATTTCAAGGAGACAGGTTGGTGGGTACTCTCTCCAAGGTGATTCCAGTATTCGCGGTGCTGGAGGGTCCATGGTTGCATCTTCATCGACTTATCTTCTTCCGACTCTTGCACACTATGAGTTGCAGAGGGGGTGTTAGAATTGTGCATCTCAATGTTCCGGGGCTTTACCATTTATCTAGGCAATTTATTGTATTTCTCCTATTTATTTGTCCTATGAGCAGTCGGCCAGCTCACTGAGGCACTATATAAGGAGTTCCCTTTTATTCACTTCTTTATCCAATCCACTTGCACATAGTTCAACATACAGTTGTTGGTCATTGCCATTGTAAAGCTTTACTGCTGTTATAAAAGGTGATCTTGTCCAACTCTCTCTATCTCCTTTACACTCTCTCATATGTTTAATGTTTATGCTTCCGCCTGTGCTATCTCCTTTAGGAACTCATGCCCGGACACATGGACAGGTTGCTAGACACATGAAAATAGGGTTTATAAAGTTGGCACAAGAAAAAGCACCAATCTTGGTCAAAAAGCAAGAAAAAGTAAAAAGTCAAACTGTGTTGACCACGAGCTGAGGGCACCATTGGAAAGAGGACACTGAGCTGGATCAAAAAGCTAAAAGCCACTTTTCCAAAAAGCAGCTCCAAGGCCAAAAAGTAAGGCCCTAAAGCTACAAAAGCATAAATCAAGAACTTTGACTATATTTGATTATTATTAAAATAATTAAAAGGGAAAAGACAAAAGCAAAGCATGGCAAAAAGCAGGGACTCCCCTATAAGTATAAAAGAAGCTTGTAACCTTTTGATGAGATATAACAACTTGGAGATCAATCCCGTGGAGAGCAAAGTTGTGATTCGTGAAGAGCAATCTTGCTGAGAGATCTAGCTTGTGAGATCACCATCATTAACTTTTTCATCTCCGCCCTCCTCTGTCGTGCATCGCCCTGCAGCACCACTGCTCCGCTTGAGATCGCCACCCTCCGCGTGTTTGCGCCACCTTGCGCCTGGCTGCGCCGCCCTGTACACCTACATCACCTGCCTGCACCACAACACCACCACCCTATGACACTTGTCTCAGCCAACAGTGCCAACAACGGCCAGTATAGCCGGTTGCACTACCTTGTGCAGCGCCGCTACTCCGCCACCTACCGCCTTCAGAGCCCCGCCACCAACACCTTCAAAGTGCCGCCACCGCCGTGAACTGCCTTCTGCCCTGCCTAGCAACCACCACCTTGGTGCTTGCCTTTTCAAGATCCTTTCCACATTGGGTGCATAGTTCCTGTGAGTATCTGTGATCCTCGAGATTTGATTCAGACTTTGGATATTGGTACTAGCTCGGTGTAAGACTCTTGTGGGTCATCCTCGTGGTGAGCTCGGCATCAGAGGTCTTATACCTCGACACCGACTTCATCCCGACCTCGTCATCGACATATTTGTTTGCTATTGTATTCATTTGTTGTATTGGTCCTGGCTTGGAAAAGCTCGTGGATTGCTCCTAAAATAAATTCTTGAAAGGGGGCAAGGCATGTTCCCCACTCAATGTGGTGTACTGTGTAAAATCCCTATAACCTCTCTCTCTTCCCCTTCTCTCTCTATCTATATCTCTTGGACAAGTGGTTGAATCTGTCACTACACGCTCTGTTGGGCTTACAGTGTTTTCCAAGATTAACCTCAAAAGTTGGTATTATCAGGCACTAATTGTGGATGGGGACATCCCCAAAACTGCATTCTAAACTGAGCGGGCCCACTACGAGTTCGTGGTCATGCCTTTTGGTTTAACAAATGCCCCAGCTACATTTAACCGCATGATGGTGCGGGTTTGCACAGACTTACAAGAAAGTATGTCTTCATCTTTTTGGATGACATACTAATTTCTAAGCTACAGAAAAGCAGCACGACATTGACATGGAAAAAGTGATGAAATTGCTGGAAAGCAATGAGCTTTATGTCAATTAGAAGAAATCGGAATTTTATTTATACGAGGTTCACTACCTCGGATATATAATCACTACCAAATGCATCCGATTAGATCTTGCAAAGGTGCCAAAAATCCTTAATTGGGAGATTCAGAAACGACATATGACATTCGGTTGTTTGTGGGTAATGAATCCAAGGTGGCAAGAGACGCATAGCAGCCAAGGGTTAAAGCACAGGTGGCCAAACGAAAAAGGAAACAGTATGGACGATCGAGTGAACCAGGCTACGCAGATTCTAGAAGAGATCAAGGCGGCAACGAGGTAGAAGAGGGAGAAGGGCGGTTTACCACAAGTGAGAGGGGAGAACCCAGATTGCATTTGAGTGGACTCCTACAGGTTGCAGTTCGCAGGCTAGAGAACCTGCAGTTTGTGAAGATTGCAGAGAATGAGGAGCAAAACATTGTGAGAGTTTTGATTTGGATCAGAGCAGAGGAAGGGCTGTAGTCCAGAGAAGAATCTAGGAGGTGTGAGCCCTAGGGTCTCTCTGTAGCTGAACTCTGTTAGATACTTGGTCCAGACCAGAACTTGTCAATTGATGCAGATTTCTGTGAAGTTTCACGTTGTGGATAAAGATGAAGTTGTGAAAAGTTGTCGCCAAGGACTATCAATGAAGGACCCAAGAGTTTTCTATGTTCTCTTTCTCTTGGAGTCCCAAGTCTCAGGGATGTTGAGACTGTTTGTTTTCGTTTCAGTGAAGAATAGAGTGTCTGTGAATTTAGTACCATGATGCTATAATTAGTTTTTTTATTTGAGATTATGGAGGGGGAACATTTTTGAGTGCAAACCTATAATCTGTTGTGTCAGAATTGAGTCAATCAGAATTATATGAGAGGTTACAATGTCAAAATCATATGAGAGGTTACAGTGTCAGACTGAGTCAGAATCGTATGAGAGGTTACAAACCTATAATCTATTGTGTCAGAATTGAGTCAGTCAGAATCATATGAGAGGTTATAGTGTCAAACTCAGTCAGTTAAATGTCAGAACTTGTCAGCTGTGTGTATTGAGTGTGAGATCTAGTCTATCTGGTTTGAGTGGAGTCTAGTTGGAGTTTGGTCTTACAGCGGACTATCAGCAATCAACAATCAGAAAGACTAGTGGGCTGAAGGTGTTTCTATGGCAGCAAGTAATCAGTTGCTGTCAACAGAGGGTTTATTGTGATGGATCCAGGCTGGGTTTGAGTGTTTTGAGAGCATAGAGGTGTCAGAGGACACGGGAGGAAGATTTCTGAGTCATCTGTCAACTAGGTCAGTTCGCAGTCAAAGAGGTGTCCGCATAGAGCAGTTGGCTAGTTCAGAGAAACTCTAAGGGTCAAAGCTTGAGGTTAGATGATGATTGAGGAAGGTTGGAGAGCTTGGAGGACATTTGTCTGATTGGGGACAAGTGTTAGAATTTTGAGTCAGATTTCGGACAGCTGTGGGTCAGCTGGGGTATGTCCAGGTCAGAAGGTCAACAAGGAGTGAATTGGGGTGTGCCCACGTCAAAAGGTCAACAGGGAGTCAGCAAAGGAGAGCTCATAACGTAGGTGAAGCCTTGGAGCAAGGCTTTGAGGCTGGCTGACAGTGGAGGACAATCTGTGAGTTAGGCGGATAAATTTCTGAGACTGGGCTGAGCAGTCTGCTTCCGAATCAGGTCACAGTCAAAATCTGACCAGTTCTGTGTCAGCTAGGAGTTGTTTTGGTCAACTAGATGTCAGTTGTGGTCAGGAGAGGCTCATAGGTGAAAGATCAGAAGTACTGACCTGGGAGGACAGCTGAAGGAGTCAACCGGATCAAATAGGAAGGTTGGGAGGGTGTTGAAGTGTCCAATTGAGTCAGCTAGATGGCTAAGAACAAGAGCCAGGTTGATTGGTGCCCTTGGAGCTAGGATTTCGGTGTCCCCCAATTCTGATCCCATTGTGTTTTCTTCTTGTGTGTCTGATGGAGACCATCACCCAACCACCACACAACGGCTATCAAAGACATTGCATGTGCATCTTGAGAATCCCACCTCCTTGGATGATGGATCTGCATTAGGAGGAGATACAGTTATGTCCCAACAACTCTTTGAGCATGGAATCCCACCTCCTTGGATCTGCATTAGCAGGACATACTGTAGGTTCAACATTTGTCCCAACAACTCTTTGAGCATCGAATCCCACCTCCTTGGATCTCAATTAGGAGGAGATACAGTAGGTTCAACATTTGTCCCAACAACTCTTTGAGCATGGAATCATCCTGTCAAGTGCACACACGTGGACATGGCTAATTCCCTGGCTAATCCCTGATTTGGCAGTAAGTGTAGGATCAGTATAGGGTCTTTAATAGGTTCTCACACGCAAGCCCAAGGTCCAAGTACCAGTCAGCCAAGTCATAGGCATCATATAGATAAAGTCAGAAACACTAAAAATGAATTAAATGCTCGTCTCTGCTGGCCAACAGCAGTTGGGCTGTTGTAGGGGTATTCCCATGAGCCTATAAATAGCAAGGCTAGTCAGTCATTAGATCATCTGATCCCCCAGACGTAGGCACGTCAATAGTCAGTCCTTCTAACAGAATTCAGTCCATTTTGGAAGGCCAAAGGCGACAGTCAAAGACATCTTTTTGTATCATATTAATATATTGAAAACACGGTTCATCTCTCTCTTCTCTGATGTCTAATCATTGCCTTTGCATTAATGTTCCTAATGAGTAGAATTAGGGCTGGATCAAGTCACACACCGCATGTCACATTGATGTCATAGCATCAAGCTCAACCAAGCTAAGCACTAGAAGTGCCAAGAAGGTGCACAGAATCCATAGCAAGAAACGCAGCCAGGTTAGCACTCATGGGGCTGGTTGGCAGCAGGCAAAACCACAGGAAAGCAACCCTGAGAGTTGTATGCTCAAAGGGGCATATCAATGGCTCTCAAGAACAGTTCCAAGGGTGGAGTAAAGGCATGATCATCCTCGGAAAGACGACCATTGTTGTGTTAAGAGACACGGATTGCAAGCAAGGGGACAAAGTGGAACAGATGCACAGTTTTCAACATCAAACTTGGAGTTGAATCTGAGGAATGGCAAGGTTTTCAATCCAGGCTGCTAGGAGAAAAGGATGACAAGTTTTTGGAGTCCATGTGCAGATAAGGGGGATGATGGCAGTCATCCAATGAAAAGTAAAAGGATGGAATCCAGTCATCAAGTTTAGCAGGAGCGTATGTCATGCACACACACGTGGACATGGCTAATCCCTGATTTGGCCATAAGCGTAGGATCAGTTTACCATATTTAACAAGTTCTGATAGGCAAGCCCAAGGTTCAAGTACTAGTCCGAAAGGTCATAGGCATCATATAGACAAAGTCCGTGGCACTAAATGAATTAAATGCTTGTCTCTGCTGGCCGACATTAGTCGCGCACTAGGGGGGTTCCCATGAGCCTATAAATAGCAAGGTGCCAAGGCTAATGTGCAAGCAATGGGGGCAGAAAACAAGAGAAAGAAAGAAAAAAAGATATATTAAGCGTCTACTAAAGACCCAATGGGCCTATGAGACCAAAGTGATACAATAATGTCCATGGCATATCTCATCATGGAATGGAAAATAAAACAGAAAGAAAACATAAACATAGCTATCTCACTAGGGTGATACAAAACTGTCCATAGAAACTCATCATGGAATACTAAGAACATAGAAACATGAGAGCAGCTTCAGCTCCGAGTAGATGGTATACCACTCTCCAAAATATCAAGCATGGGGCTAATGAGTATGGCCAAGAGGTCTCCCTCAGCTATGTCACATGGAAAGGTAGCTCGATGGCAGTGGAGCATGTCCTGGATCTGGAGCTGATGAGGTGATCATGGCCGACGGTCAGGGGTGTCGCGCACGCTCGAGTGCGGTGGCTCGGTCCAAGGTAACTCATCTCGGGCGAGTAAGGTCCGAAGCAGCTCGAGGAGGATCCACAAGATCCACTGTATCAGTGTCCTCAACCTCTTGGGTCTGGAAGAAACTGGTGATGATTGGCTGGCAAGGGAGGGGACGGGGTGGCTGGGGCCGAAGCTCGTGTCCCTGTGTCTACGGAGCTCAAGCAGGAAGAGGCCTAGGCAACGCTAGTCCTAGGAGTCAATGATTCTGGAGAGTGAACCAAATCCCTCGTGAAATCCGCGGATCTCATAGTATACTGGTTAGCGGCATATGTAATGCTCCTCCGTCTCAACCTCTGTGTGGCATAATCAGCAGATCCTCTCCTCTCCGGGTCTCCGTATGAGCTTCCCGTCTCTAAAGATGTGCTCAGCTCTACCTGTCTCCACACTGAGGCGGTGGGATGAAACCCATATCTTGCCAATCGCAATCCGCATGGCATGGGACGTGTGAACACTCAAGTAGCCCGACTGCTGGATGAATCCATCCTCAATGAGTGTGAGGAAGTGATCTTTGTAAAAGTGCATCTTCGTGGGGAGCTCTGGAGGTGTGATCCATGTGCAATGGGTGTAGAGGCTAAGAACTAATCGGATAACCCAGTTGGTATCCTCGTGAGAGAGCCAGAGAAAAGGGGAGTCTAAACTGTACTGAAGGGGAGGTAGGCAGTCCATGCAGAGCCCATATACTGAGAACCAAGTGGAAACTAGTGCATACCATACACGAGAGTGGCCCTCGAGTGCTAGCTGTCTTGAGCACTCCAGGGCAAGCCTTGAGTAGCTGTGGGGATCCATGTGACTAATGCGATGGAGGTATGTGACTGTCTGGAAGAGTACATCCACTTCCATCAGGCTGCTCTGCAGCAAACTCTGCCTAGATAATCTGGTGTGGGATTGATGGTTTGCGGCAGATCATACAGGAGAACATCATGACCTGGGGTCTCTCAACTCGCTACCAATCCTCATCCAGATAAATATGACCCCCAGAAGGCTACTCCATACATCAAGGCTAGTGTGACGAGGGTGTCAGAAAGCCAACCCTTCGTCCTGGGCTCCTTGAAATGTGCCCGGAAGCACTGCCGCTCAAGTAAGCTAAAGGCTGCATACCCCTGTGTCACGCTGGCATGTGCTGCGAGAAGCATGGTGAAGCGTGGGCCATTGAAAGTGACACCAAGGTAGACATAGGATGAGACAATCTCCACAAGATCTCCTCTATATGTGAAGCTCAATTTGGATGTGAAGGGGCGAGAGGTATTGAAGACCATTACCTTGGTTTTACCAAGGTTAACAGAGAGGTCCCACTGAGTGCAAAAGTCCTGTAAGGCATCCAATTGTCTCTGAAGCCCCTCGGCTAAGTCTGTGAGGAGGACGATGTCATTTGCATAAAGTAGTATGGGATCAATATGCCTGCCAGTGTGGGACCAGCCCCGCCTAATCCGTCAATGAAGCTCGAGATCTCATCAATGTAGAGGCCAAAAAGAGTGGGTGATAGAGGGCAGCCCTGTTTCACCCCAACAGTGCTGGAAATCTCATGTGATGTACCTCCTGGGGCTCTCACTCATCCGGTGACAGACTCATAGAGGGCGATGATGCTCCAAACCATGTCAGATGGGGCTCCTATCTCCTGTAGAGGGTGTAGGAGGCGGGCTCGGGGTACAGTATCAAAAGCTTTGCGGAAATCCACAAAGCTGTAGTAAATCCTCTGATGTCGTGCTCTACCCTCCTTGATGAGGGCACGGAGGGTGAAGATGTGGTCAGGGGTAGAGTAGCTCCTCCAAAAGCCAGTCTGTTCGGAGGGCCGAGGCTCTGCATCCCTCGCTCTTTGCAAATGAACTGAGCTCCGCCTCTAGCATTGATCCATGGAGTTTGGCCAATGCGTGGCCAATCATGATGGTCCTATAATTATTAGGATCAAGTGGCATGTAGGCTAGTATGGGTGCCAGGGTATCATCAGCATGCAAGATGTACTCGGCAGTGAGTCCCTCACGATCAGGGAGGCTCAAATTTGTGTGCTTACTCAATCTTGTATGGAAAATCTGGGTCTACAACTTTGCCGCATGCAAAAGTGAAATGTCTGGGGGTAGTTATGGGTATGGAAGTTGATGTTTTTGGGGTCCGTTGTATAGTAGATTGCCATGTTATGCGTGCTGGTTTAGGTGCACAATAAAGGGGGATGGAAGAGATATGATATGTCTAGTCGAGAGGAACTCATTAATATTAGTGAAGATGAGATGAGTGAAGAAGAGACTGATGATGAAGAGAGTAATGATGAGTGTGAAAAGGAAAGTGAGGAAACTGATCTTGAAGAAGAGGGACAAGTATCTTTTTGCTTAACGAAGAAGACTTGCATGTGATGCACGTTCAAAAGACAGATGCAGTCAAAGAAGAGAGCACCGTAAAAACCATGGAAGGACTACTGCAACCTAAGGCACCTACTACAGTAAAAGAAGACTCGATAAGGGGATGCTAAGTTCAGACTTAGTTCTTTTTGAGCAAGAAAAATACCTTAATCTTCAAGACGCTAAGCCGTTTTTCCAAAGACTAAGAAGAATGGGGAGAGAGCAACTTCAGGCACTTGAGGAAGAGGTGACTAAATTGTTAAAGACTAGTTTTATTTATCCACTAGAGCACTCAGATTGGGCCAACCCAATGGTCATAACTCCAAAAAAAGATGGAAGATGGCGGGTACAAACCCTTGAATGTTGCAACCAAAAGAAACCATTATCTTCTAGCTTCTCAGGATATTTCCAGATTGCCATTGCACCAAAGGATCAAAAGAAGACAACTTTCATAACACCTTGGCTTTTGGGTGATGCCTTTTGGTCTAACAAATGCACTTTCATGGTATCAGCAAAGGGCCAATGAGGTATGTGCTCCATTTCTTGATAAGTTTGTTAAGGTTTTTCTTGATGACACCTGCATCTACAGTTCCAGGATGGAACACTATACTCAATTGGAACAAATCTTTCAAAGGCTTGATGAAAGGGGTAGGAAGTTGAATCCAAAGAAATGTTTTTTAGCACAACCCAGAGTTAAACTCCTTGGGCATGTGGTTTCTAATAATGGAATTGAACCTGATCCCGACAAAGTGAAAAATCTCATATTGTTGTCTTCTCCTTCTACTACCAAGTAGTTACACACTTTCATACAGAAGGTGAAATATATGTCAAGGTTTATTCCTTTGAAATCTCAACTTTTATTTCCTCTGCAACAAGTGGCGAAGAAAGACCCTCTTCATTGGACAGAAGAATGTGAGGAAGTCTTCCAAAAAGTCAAGGAAGTATTGGGAGAAGTCACCAGTGTGCAAGCACCTGACTTCAAAAAAATGTTTTATGTGAACCCATCAGTGGGTCCGGATGCATTGGGAGCAATTCTACTTCAACAAGGACAAGGTTCAAGGTATATGCAATCAGTCTTATGCTAGCAAAGTAAAGACTAAAGCAGAGGGAAGGTGTAATGAGGCAGAATTAATACTTTCTAGCTTAGTGTATGCATGTAGAAGGTTTAGATCTTATTTGCTTCCTAAACCTTTTATTGTATTAACAAGTTACACTCTTTTGCCTCAATTGATCAATAATGTTAATTTGGCCAAAAATATGATAAGGTGGATAATTGAGGTGCAAGAGTTCAATTTCTCTTTTTTAGTGGAAGAATCCACTCGAGCTTCATTAGCAGATCTTCTTACCTACAAATATGTGTAGAAAGAGGTGCATAAGGAGATGGAGCTGGACAACGCGTATACTGTTTTTTTAATGGCTCTTTTAAAAAAAGTCTCAATGAGGCTACATGAGGGTTTGTCATCCAACATCCACAAGGACAGATAGTGAAACGCCAAAGTCTTCAATTGAAAGCTACAAGTAACAATGAGACAGAAAACAATGCCTTACATCAAGGTTTGCTGGAATGTTTGTGACTAGAAATAAGGAGTTTAATGATTAAAGGTGATACTTTGTTGATTGTCAAACAGATGCTAGGTGTTTGGCAAACCAAAAATGCCAAACTCAAGGCTTTAGTCAACCAAATCAAGAAACTTCTTGGTCACTTTGAAGCATGGAGACTATGTCATATAGAGAGAGCAAAAAACCATCTTGCTCATGAGGCGGCTCAAGAAGCTATCACCTAAGCTCTGTATGCAATGAAGGTAGAAGGTCCCTTATACCTTGGACGGGAACATCTGGCTCAGTATGAAAATTTTCTTATGATGGGGACAATTCCTCCGGATCTTCCAAAAGCAAAGAAGTACCAATTTTTAAAGAAAAGTCAGCAATACATCCTCCTTGATGATGCTTTGTACATGAAAGGTGCTGATTTGGTATTGAGAAGAGTATCCTGGCGAGAAGAGTTATACCACATATTAGAGGAGAACCATGAAGGAGCTTGTGGAGGGCATTTTGCCTTTAAGAAAAATACTGCAAGAAGGATATATGTGGCCATCTATCCACAGAGATGTTCAACACTGGTGCAAGTCTTGCCATCAATGTCAACAAATGAGCAAAAGAATCCTCAGATATGAACCTAGGAATGTGATACTTGCACATGATATTTTTGAAAAAGGGGGGATCGATGCTATTGGTCCATTACCAATTACTGCAAGGCGAAAATGATATATCCAAACAGCCATCGATTATTTGTCTCATTGGGCTGAGGTAAAGGCAATAAAGCAAGTCAATACTAAAGAGGTAGCTAAGTTTGTGTATGAAGATGTGTGTTGCCGCTTTGGTGTACCATTAGAATTGTTGTCTAACAAGGGACCAGGTTTCCGAAATGAGCTCATGGACCTATTGTGTGAAAAGCTAAATATTAAACATCAGTATGCTACCCCTTATTATCCTTAGTGTAATGGCCTCAGTGAGTGGTTCAATGGAGAATTAATCCGAATGATAAGCAAGATGATGAAGAGTCATGGAAAATCCTAGGATCTGGACCTTCCATGTGCATTGTGGGCTTATAGGACATCAATTAAGGAGGGCACCGGTTTCTCACCCTTGCACTTGCTCTATGGTAAAGAGGCTTTGCTTCCTCTTGAGGTGGAAATTCTTGCTTTGAAGATGCCTATCAAGCTTCAAGAAGAACCCTTGAGTTATTATCAAAACAAATTAACAACTCTCCAGACCATGCAATTGGATCGTCATGCAGCATTTGAACATGATGATAGCATGGGCTAAGGCAACATGGAAATATAACTCTTCGAAAAAGACAAGAAGGTGGCTGACGACGTGGAGACGGAGCAACTGGTCGACAGAATGGCAAGAGAACCTCTTTGGCAAGCTATGGGTGTTATAGCATGACTGCAGGCGGCATCGAAAGGTACACGACTGAACCATTTTAAGCAAGTCGAGGACCTTCTGGAGTAGCAGGTGGATGGCACATAGCAAGGAAAGAAGACGGGATGGCTGCCAGCAAGAGCTACGTGGAAAAACTTACTTACTTACTTAACATGTCCTGTACAACGTAGACAACCTCACACTATATAATTGTCACCATTTGGCCATCCAATTGGTCCACCCGTGCTTTCTCATCATGTATGTAAATTGGACTGGTGTCCATGGCAG
This sequence comes from Cibotium barometz, assembly GCF_041138505.1. NCBI lineage: Eukaryota > Viridiplantae > Streptophyta > Polypodiopsida > Cyatheales > Cibotiaceae > Cibotium > Cibotium barometz. The sequence continues at coordinate 4,373,272 of NC_141108.1, read as the reverse complement.
TTGTATATGCCGGGGATTGATGGCACTCATGTGATACTGTGGACTTGGCTTTCCGTTGGGACTTGTGCCTCTGTGTACATGCTCGGAAATGCCTGGTGGATTGGTGTTCCATTGGGTTTGGTACCTCGTGTACTTGCCTGGAGCACGTCTATTTTGGTATAGTCTCATGAACAGGGATCGTCCATACCAATGTTGCATTGCATAGCATCTTTATGTGCTTGCTTGCAATTGAAATTGCATGCTGTTTTCATGCTTGCTTGACCAATGTGTGGTTCCGGGTAAGGGGACACCCGCCCGCGAACCGTGCGTGTGAAACTGTCTACTAACATGGTTATGTGGCATGTGACAGGTGGTAAGTATTGGTCATAAACCTAGCCTTAGGAGTTGGCACTAATTTATACGTGAGTGTGTACACACTTCATTAAGTTTTGGGCAACCAAAACTCACTTATAATTTATGACCAACCCGGTGTTCACACACACACTGATGTCCCGAGGTGGACATAACCCAATGTCCATCACCCAAACCTTATCCCCTTTGTACAAAGGGAGTAACCAGCCATGTGTCCACTCTAGCTTGCTCCACAAAGCACCTGCCTGCCACCTACACTAGACAACTCACCACCTCACTCCTCCTCCTCTCTCTAGAGATTGGCGCCTCCTTCATGAGGGCTGTTGGGCTGCATTTTCTGCACTTTCTCCTTCCCAACTCCATTTCCAAGCTTGCTAAGGTGTTTCTCAAGCTTCCAAGAGTGTTTCCAGATGCTAGTCACTCTCCTACACACTCCCAATGACTGAAATTCAGCAAAACAGCTCGTTTTATTGCTGTAATTTTTGGTCTTTTTCTTGAAAACCCTAACTTTAGCCCTCCTTTCGCAAGTTGAACCATAGGGGAAGCTTTCCCAAGGTTCCTTTCATCCTCTTGAAGACTTTTGTCACGAAGAAATGCGACAAATCGAAGATCTCTTCACTCCAAGGACTTCCATCGTGAAGACTTCCGCTGTCATCGACTCTACTTGCAATTGGTAAGCTTTAATGCTTAAATATGGAAGCAAGTAGCAGGAGAGAGGAACCGGATTACAAGATCACATACCTTGTGTAGTGTTCTCTTGTCCTACGTGCTCTCTTGCAGATTGTTGCTACCATGTGTTGGTGGAACAATAGAAAGCAGATGGTAGAAAACATGGGCACTTGAGAGGGTAGTATGGATTGCAAGTCTACATCGACAACCACTTGTTTGCAATACTGTATTCATATGCATTGGTATGGAAATCTCGTCAGAAATGCCCATGACACTATGTACTTGATTCTCCCAAGATCAATATACTTTATTTGAGGGAGGTGTCGGCCGTTCCGGCTCATTGTGTGTGTCTTGTCAATTCAGCAAATTACGTCTTGTATTTGAGCAAGTGTCCATCAAATCTTAGTGTACTTAAGTGATTTGATTAGCATTGTGTTCAACCAAGTTACAATAATGGAGCCCCGAGAGCAACAGGAAAGAAGAAAAACATTGCTGTATAGTGAAACCTTAGAGAAGAACTCGAGCTGGGGCAAAGAGAAGCCGCCGATGCGTTGCCATTCCGATGCTGACTGAAGGAAGAGAGGAGGAGCTTTGGCTACGTAGGAGGGTGGTGGTGCTATAGGAAAGGACAAACACCATTGAAGAGAAGCTGATGCACTGAAGCCAAAAGACGATTTGCTGCTGAGACCAGTGGGCTGCAAACACCACTCTTCGTGTGACTGAACGCCTCTCTATACTCAGTTCTCTCAAAAGCTTAAATACTACCAGTTTTCTCAAAGTGCTTGCTGGCCTCCACTCTAATGCCATTAAGTATATGACGGGTTCTTGTTGCTTGCAGCTTTACATTATGGTTTGAGTATTATGCAGTGTTTTTTTCATGTGAGTATTGGGTGGGGTGAGAATATGAAAGATCAAATGGTTGTCTTCTTGTCGTGGGACTCCATGGCGTTGTTTGTGAGCAAGAGGATTGAATTGTGAAGCAATTGTTTCATTCTAAAAAACCGTAGTAAGTTTGGTGTGGTGATAGCCAGTAAGTCCAAGACGGTGATTGTTGCCTTGGTATTGAGAGGTGTGTTGTTGTGCTCAATGTGAGCAAAAGACTCGTACATGGAAGTAAGCCAAGAAGACTACAATTGAATGATCTTTCTCCCTACTCTCTCAAACGGTGAAGGTGTGGGTGTAGGATTGTGAAAAAGAGTAAAGAACAACATCATGTACCTTTCTCTTGTAATAGAACCCTGGGGGCGACATATAAGGAGTGAAGGGACGTGGTTGGTTCATTCTGGACACAGTTCTAATGGTTTGTATTGATCATGCTTCCTCAATGGATGGAAAATGTTACTATTCCCTTGGAGCTACCTAAGGGGATCATAGATGCTAAGTTGTAGAATGATATTGAAGTAGATTGAACCATCCATCCACTTGATAAATAAACACTTGCTATTAGTTCATATACTCAAAGTATCTTTTGTTGTTTTAATATATCCTCTTGAAAGCTATTACTTCCGTTATACTTGTCGTATACATATCTAAAATCTATATTGTCTCTAGAGGGTGGAAGTGACAAAACATTGATTGCATGTCACCATTTGGCCACCCAATTGGTCCACCTATGCTTTCTTATCATGTATGTACATTGGACTGGTGTCTATGGGCAGTTGTATATGCCGAGGATTGATGCCACTCATGTGATACCGTGGACTTGGCTTTCAGTTGGGACTTGTACATCTGTGTAAATGCCCGGAAATGACTGGTGGATTGGTGTTCCATTGGGTCTAGTACTTTGTGTACTTGCCTCGAGCATGTCTATTTTGGTATGGTCTCATGAACAGGGATTGTCCATACCAATGCTGCATTGCATAGCATCTTTATGTGCTTGCTTGCAATTGAAATTGCATGCTGTTTTCATGCTTTCTTGACCAATGTGTAGTTCCGAGTAAGGGAACGCCCGCCTGCAAACCGTGCGTGTGAAACTGTCTGCTGACATGGTTATGTGGCAAGTGATAGGTGGTAAGTATTGGTTATAAACTTAGCGTTAGGAGTTAACACTAATTTATAAGTGACTGTGTACACACTTCATTAGGTTTTGAGCGACCAAAACTCACTTATAAATTATGACCAAGCCGGTGTTCACACACACTGATGTCCCGAGGTGGACAAAACCCAATGTCCACTGCGCAGACCTTATCCCCTTTGTACAAAGGGAGTAACCAACCATGTGTCCTCTCTAGCTTGTTCCACAAAGCACCTGCCTGCCACCTACATTGGACAACTCACCACCTCACTACTCCTCCTCTCTAGAGATAGGCGCCTCCTTCATGAGGGCATTTGGGCTGTAATTTCTGCACTTTCTCCTTCCCAACTCCATATCCAAGCTTTCTCAAGCTTCCAAGAGTGTTTCCAGGTGCTAATCACTCTCCTACACACTCCTAATGACTGAAATTCAGCAAAATAGCTCTCTTTACTGCTGTATTTTTTTGGTCTTTTTGCTGAAAATCCTAATTTCAGCCCTCCTTTCTCAAGTTGAACCATAGGGAAAGCTTTTCCAAGGTTCCCTTCATTCTCTTGAAGACCTTTGTCGCGAAGAAATGCGACAAATCGAAGATCTCAGCACTCCAAGGACTTCAATCGTGAAGACTTTCGCTATCATCGACTCTACTCGCAATTGGTAAGCTTTTATGCTTAAATATGGAAGCAAGTTGCAGGAGGGAGAAACCAAATTACAAGATTGCATACCCTTTGTAGTGTTCTCTTGTCATGCGTACTCTCTTGCAAATTGTTGCTACCATGTGTTGGTTGAACAATAGAGAGCAGATGGTAGGGAACATGGACACTTGAGAGAGTAGTGTGAGTTGCAAGTCTACATCGACAACCACTTGTTTGCAATACTGTATTCATATACATTGGTATGGAAATGTGGTCAGAAAAGCCGATGACACTATGTACTTGATTCTCCCAAGATCAATATACTTTATTTGAGGGAGGCTCCGACCGTTCCGGCTCATTGTGTATCTCTTGTCAATTCAGCAAATTACTTCTTGTATTGAGCATGTGTCCATCCAATCTTAGTGTATTTAAGTGTATTGATTAGCATTGTGTTCAACCAAGTTACAGCATAAATCTTGTGACTAGGTGTTGTGGTATTGTCAATTTCCCATAGTGTAAGTTGGGTTTGCTATAGAGGCCCCTCGTTTAGTTTTGCTCAACCTAACAGTGTCCTCATGGACTCTCGACAAGGACAAGCTCTAGCGAGGTGTTCCATTTGTCGACAGATGAAACATTGGCCTGGAAGGCCAGAGGACTTAACTCTCTGCAAAATAAGGTTCCCCGCGAAGATGAAACATTGGCCTGGAAGGCCAGAGGACTTAACTCTCTGCAAAATAAGGTTCCCCGCGAAGATAGGAAGCGATATGGCATGAGGTACTGACTCCGGAGAGGCAATGTAGATACAAAGGGATGGGATCTCGGCCATCCAAGAAAGAATCAAAGTAGCACTGGAGGGGATTCCATCACCCTCCCGATGGCACCACCAATCAATGGGAGGAAGGGAAGGCATTCGTTCTTGAGACCAAGAAAGCAGTCTGTCACACAGGAAGCCTGAGACGCCAGCCAAAGGGTCAAACACACTAGGTCGAAGCCATGCTACCACCTCGCAAAGAAGACCTGGGCCGTACACAGTGCGACGGGGCTAGCCTCAGCTACATGACTTTGTCTAAAGCTGCAGGTGAATCGAACTCATCCCGGTAGTAGCCATGCATCAAGGGATGAATATCAAAGATCTTTCCAGGCATGCCCAACAAGCTTGCTTGTAATAATTCCCTAAGCTGTCTGAGCGCCGGGCGGCTACCCACAATCTAGCATACTAGGGTGGAAGCTTCCAAAAATGCGACTGTCAAAGTGAGGAGCTGTATGTCTGCTTCTAAAAAGATAGGCAAGGGAGAGCAGCCTCGGTTGGGGATGACAAAGCAGCTGCCATGGAATCCTCCTGGGGGTTCAAAGACCAGAAGAGGCCGAAACTTGCCAAGAAAGAAGAATGCCCGAAGGCTGAAAACCTGCCTTGAGGAAGCGCTGAAGGTAAGGAAGCGAGGGGGGTCACACGAGCAGGAAGGTAAGGGGAAGGCTCAAGAGAAGGAGAAGGTGTGGAGGAGGAGAGGCCTGTTGGAGGGACGAAGTTGCAAGGGAGAGAGGAGCAGGGGCGGAAAGCTGAGAGAGAGACGCCCAAACAGGGGCGCAGGAGGCGGAAGGGGGGGATGCGGGCAGGAGGCAGAAAGGGGCAGCGCGCTGGAGGAGGAGGAGGAGGGAGAGGAGGGGGCTGGAGGACGGGCAGGAGGCGTAAGGGGAATCACGCAGGCAAGGAGGGAGGGGAGACTGCTGGGGGGAGAGAGGCACAGCGCGAAGGGTACAGGGCAGGGCTGGGGGGGATCACAGCTCATTAGCCTATTCCCAGATGCAAGCTTTGCTACCAATGTTACAAGTGGAAGCTTAATGGAACCCTTTTACTTCATTCGCAGGGCACACTTCACAAAACTGAATTATGCAAGAGATAGACAGAGTGCACACACAGAGAGAGAACCTTACACATGATTGGGTCCCAATAACCTTCAGAAGGGCCCCCACAATTTGGTGTATTTGCTTTTATTGCTGTATGAATGTAAAATACTGACTGTAGGGCTGAATCCCCTTGTCTGTACTGTGGCTACAGGCTGAATGCTGGTCGCGCCTTGTGCAACACCTACTGGACAGCACTATGCTATGTGTTTTCCTTAACACAGCTGTTTCCCAATATCACTCTCCCAGCTCAAAGGTCATCGCCACCTTCTCAAACTGCTGCATAACCTTCGCGTAGCATGAAAAGGCTGCCAACTTAATCATTTAAGGTCGCCATGCTCGACTTGCTTCGAGATGGCTACATGGGTGGGGGCTTCTTGTGGATGAGGGCTTCTCAACCAGTTTGTTGCCCATGTCTCTATGGGAGGTCGTCAACTTGCTATTTCTGATGCATCTCTACAGATCGCCTATATAAGCTGAACCATCTTCATCATGATTATCTTTTTAGTCCTCAGTCTTTGTTCAAGCTTGTTGGGGTATTCGGAGCCTCGTGTGTGTGAAACAGCCCTTAGATGGCTTAGCGTGTTTTTGTGTGAATTCAAATCCCCACCGGATCTCCTCGTGGAACGCTCCTGGTACGAGACTCGAAACCTGCAAACAAACAAACAACATGGGGGTGCAAGCCTGACTCACCTCCCAACCATGACAGTCGTGGGCAAGCCCAAAGTCTTGGCTGTCCCCACCGAGCCACGAGCTGGGCTAACTAGGTTGACGTACCGACCAATCTCCTCCTCGCGACGTCCCATACCGCCACGAAGCTACCCTCGCGGGCCTCGAGATTGCTGCCGGCCTTGGCTGGGTAAAGCAGGTGCACGTCTACACTAGATCCAGGCTCCAGACCATAGAGCTCTCACAAATCATGCGAGACTCTATATGACTAATGACTAACCTAGGCCACCCTTTTATAGGCTCTTGGCCGGTCATCGGGAGTCCACACTTGGGCGCCCGCCCATCCATACTCTACTCTCTCTCTCGCAACTCTCTCTCTCTCTCTCTCTCTCTCTCTCTCTCTCTCAGAATGCGCAGCGGAAGACTAACGCACGTAGGAGACGCATCACCATCGAGCTCCACGAACACCCCCAACGGGCACTGCAGCATCCCTCCACCGGGAGATCTGCCCAGGAACACACACACCCGGGCTCTGATACCATGTCAGAATGCGCAGCGGAGATGATGACCAAATCTGGGAACACGAGCAAAAACGCAGGCAGAAAAACAACACAAGAGAGAGACAGATGTAGGCGTGTAACTCTGCTCTATATACACAAGAAGATCCCGAGAACTGATACAAATAAGGCATGGGGGCTGAGGACCTATATATACCTCCCTGGAAGGGTAGTCGGCCAGCACTAAAAGTGTCCACGACTGAAGAAAGAGGTCCACGACTGCATATATGCAGTCGGCCAGCTATCTGATGCCCACGACTGGTAAAAGGCAGTCGGCCAGCAGCCCTGAAGCCCACGACTGATGAAGATCCAGTCGGCCAGCACTGGGGTGCTCCCGGCATCATCTGGCAGCCCTCCCAAGCCTCAAAAAAATGGGAAAAAATAGGGGAAAAATACGGAGAGTGGGGAAAAATGGGAAAACACCTCATAAGGGCGGGCACACCCACAACAAAGGCCCTAGTGTATAAAACTAGACAGGAGATGACTTCTAACACTCTCTAGACTCTCTCTAGACTCTCTCTCCCTGCCTCTCTCTCTACTCTCTCTCTCTCTCTCCCGCAACTCTCTCTCTCTCTCTCTCTCTCTCCCCCACAAGGCTCTCTCTGCTGCACCTCCCCGGACCCTCACACACACGCTGAAATTTTATTCTTATTGTGCTTGAATTTTGAAATATATTTGCAGTCATGACTCATCTTGACATTTCTCCATTTTCTTGATTGCTTTTTGTGCATATGCCATAGATGCCTCGTGCACCGAGTTCCGTATGGGCAAGGCACACCATCATTCAAGGCACACCCAACACCCCAGGTGTCGGTCGCTCCAACACACGCGTGTGGAAGTGCAAATATTGTGGAGGAATATTTACTAGCACATCCACTCGTGTTATTTATCATGTTGGCGGCATTGGACCATGTTCATTGATGAATCTTCAAACTTCATATTTCAAAAGTTTATAAGTATATATATCAGGGGCAATGTTCACTATGTTTGGAAACTTTTCAGCACGTTTTCCAAACGTACTGTACGTATCGTTCACTACGTTTGGAACCACCTTGGCGTAGGTGATAAACAATGATGTCATATACACTTGCCATGTGTCATTGCCCCAATGAGTGTGATGTGTCAAAGAGAAGGGTCGTAAGCCTATAAATGGCACTCTACTCTTTGAAGCTAGTAACACATGAATCAATAGAAAGCCCTATACTCACGGCTCTGCATACAGAGAGCCTTGGGAGCCATCACAGAGCAGGAGTCGAGGAGAGAGATAAGGAGACTTACTCGCCGCAAAAGGCGGGCCTTCGCAGAGACACAGGAGCTAGAGATCTTCCATTTCTTCATGAGTAGAGATAGCCCTTGTCAGAATACGCAGCAGAGATGATGACCAAATCTGGGAACACGAGCAAAAACGCAGGCAGAAAAACAGCACAAGAGAGAGAGAGATGTAGGCGCGTAACTCTGCTCTGATATACACAAGAAGATCCCGAATATGATACAAATAAGGTATGGGGGCTGGGGGCCTGTTTATATGCCCCCAGGTAGGAACTCGGCCTGCTGAAGAGGCCTCCACGACTGCAACAACAGTCGGCCAACAGCAGCAGATCAAGCCCACGACTGCATACATCCAGTCGGCCAGCATAACAAAGGTCCATGACTGATGTCCAGGCAGTCGGCCAGCTACTGATCCTCCAGCCGCCTCAGGGCTGCCTCCCAAGCCTCAGAAAAATGGGAAAAAATAGGGGAAAAATACGAGGAGTGAGGAAAAATGATAAAACACCTGATAAGGGCGGGCACACCCACAACAAAGGCCCTGGTGTATAAAACTGGACAGGAGATGACTTCTAACACCCCCTCTCAGCTCCTGGCTGTGTAACCAACCACTGGGAGCTGGGGTGCCGCCCGAGCAAGTCCTGAAAGAGCGACTTCGTGAAGAGGTCCACCGTACTGTCCTCCGTCGAACAGAACTCTAGCAAGATGTCATCAGCAACGATCTGTTCACGAACAAAGTGCCTCTGGATGACCATGGGTTCCTCCAGTGGAAGCCCAAACCTGCAATGTAACCTCCTGCTGCTGCTCCGTAAAACTGCTCCTGGGCCATAAGTAGATCTCCTCGTGTCCGGATCTCCTCCCCAAACTGAGTCACTCCAACCGTGGAGTCGGACTCCATCCAACAATCCCCCTCCTGTGTACAAGAGTCCCTGATCCTTCGCATGCCGCAGAAACCACAGGAAACGCAATCCTGCCTCCCAAAGAGTCATCCGCAACCATGAGCTCAACCGCCTCATCAGGAAGCTCTCGTCCAATCTGGTGTCCATCAACCAGATCAATGAACCATACAGCTTCTGAATCACAGAGACATCACACTGCTCACAAGGATCATCACCTGTTACGGTGCACAAACAAGTCCTCGAAACCTGATGAAACCTGTCAACCACCCCCTCTGAATCCAGAACCACAAAGCTTGGAGAAACCACCTCCTTCTGCAAGTAAGCACCTGCCACCTGCCTGGCTTTCCGAAAGGTCCCCGTGGAAAGAACATCCTCAACTACCGGAAGTTCTATGTCCCGAATACTACGAGACATCAGCAACGATCTGTTCACGAACAAAGTGCCTCTAGATGACCATGGGTTCCTCCAGTGGAAGCCCAAACCTGCAATGTAACCTCCTGCTGCTCCGTAAAACTGCTCCTGGGCCATAAGTAGATCTCCTCGTGTCCGGATCTCCTCCCCAAACTGAGTCACTCCAACCGTGGAGTCGGACTCCATCCAACAATCCCCCTCCTGTGTACAAGAGTTCCTGATCCTTCGCATGCCGCAGAAACCACAGGAAACGCAATCCTGCCTCCCAAAGAGTCATCCGCAACCATGAGCTCAACCGCCTCATCAAGAAGCTTCCGTCCAATCTGGTGTCCATCAACCAGATCAATGAACCATACAGCTTCTGAATCACAGAGACATCACACTGCTCACAAGGATCATCACCTGTTACGGTGCACAAACAAGTCCTCGAAACCTGATGAAACCTGTCAACCACCCCCTCTGAATCCAGAACCACAAAGCTTGGAGAAACCACCTCCTTCTGCAAGTAAGCACCTGCCACCTGCCTGGCTTTCCGAAAGGTCCCCGTGGAAAGAACATCCTCAACTACTGGAAGTTCTATGTCCCAAATACTACGAGACATCAGAGCATAAGTGACCTGTTCAGCTTCCTCTGACTCACGAACACAAGAACTACCAACATCAGTACTGGAAAATTCCTGCCAACTGCTGCCATCTATTGGCAAGCTATCCACCATCTGGTCCTGGAAAGCCCGCACCTGCAGCGTATCCACACTTAAGTGGCCATTACCAGACTGCCACTCATCACAAACCTGAGGACTTGGGAGAGAGAGAGTGCTGAAAGCCTGTAAACTCCATTCTCCACTCCGCCTTCCCAAACTACTTGGCATGTTGCTTTGTCCCGAAGAGCAACAAAATGCTCATCAAACTCCACCCGTACGCCAATCTTGCAAACCTGATGCACTGACAACAGATGAAAACCAAGTGCCGAAACATACAACACCTGGGAGGAATGCTTCCCCCTCTGCCATCGGGAACTATCTCCATCCTGCCCTCATTGTGAACTGGGATAGTGGACGTATCCCCAGTAAGAATATGACCAGAAAGCCTGCAGAGATCCTGTAAACCGGAACGGGAAGGAGTCATGTGCCTGGAAGCACCACTATCGAGAATCCACTCTCGAGTATCCGTTGCGGAGAGTCCTCCAATCTCCTCCCTGCCTGAAGAAAATGAAACATCGGTGTCCATCACCTCCAGGTGCACAAAAGCCGGAGTCTTCATGATTGCTGCTCTGAGGAGTCTTCACCCTTCTCGGTCTTCCGCTTGGGACACTGCTTCCAATAGTGGCCTTTCTCGCCACAATCATTACAGGTCCTCTTTGCCTTCGGTTTCTCTACCTTCATCAGAAGTTTTCTCCGATGAAGCCTTCCCTTTGCCCGAGTTACGGCCTTTCGACCGTTGGCCAGTAAAGGCCTCCGAACCTCCACCCTGAGAAGGGTTCGTGAATCGTTCCTCCTGGTCCAGGACCATGGGCACAAGCTCCTCCCACGTGATGGTGCTGAGCTTGCCACTGGTAATCAAAGAGGAGTAAAATGCTGAGTACGAAGAGGGCAAGTGTGACAGCAACGTGATGGCCATGTCCTCTGACGATATCTCCTTCCCAGCCTGAAGAACTTCCTGCTGAAGAGCCTGTAGCTTGTTAATATGCTCCCGCATCGTCGACGACTTTGCAGGGCTCATAACCCGCATCTGTACTTCCAAGGAAATCCTCTTCATGGGCGATATGCTGTTGTAAAGTGAGGCCAAATGCTGCCATATATCTTTGGCCAGCGTCATATGCTTTACATGATTGATTACCTGCGGTGTGCAGTTGAGGAAAATAAACGAACGGACCCTGGCGTTGACACGATCCCACATCTGTGTCTGGGCCTCCCGGTCCTTTCGGGTTGACGGTAACTCCCCTTCCTCTACTTCCGGCCGTGGAACACCAACAACGACGAGATCGGCGAGGTCGTAGGACTCCAGAACGGATTCCATCATCACCTTCCATATGCCGTAGTTGCTCCCGTCCAACTGACGGTCCACCGGGAACGTGGGGAGTGTCGGAATCTTCATATGTCTCTCGGCCATCTCAAACAGATCTGCCATAGCGGGGATGTACTCTGAAAAGGGTGGGTCGGTGGGAACAAAGAAGAACTAAAACCTGCAAGTGGCTGTCCAGCAAATCAGCCCGCCTTCCTCTTGCTTCTCCTCTTCCCGATCAGCCCAAAACAGTCCACCAATCAGCCACAAAACAGTCCCCCTGTTGCTCACACAAATCCCAAGACCTATCTAGAGCCTAGGCTCTGATACCATGTCAGAATACGCAGCGGAGATGATGACCAAATCTGGGAACACGAGCAAAAACGCAGGCAGAAAAATAGCACAAGAGAGAGAGATGTAGGCGTGTAACTCTACTCTGATATACACAAGAAGATCCCGAATATGATACAAATAAGGTATGGGGGCTGGGGACCTATTTATATGCCCCCAGGTAGGCAGTCGGCCTACTGAAGAGGCCTCCACGACTGCAACAACAGTCGGCCAGCAGCAGATCAAGCCCACGACTGCATACATCCAGTCGGCCAGCATAACAGAGGTCCACGACTGATGTCCAGGCAGTCGGCCAGCTACTGATCCTCCAGCCGCCTCAGGGCTGCCTCCCAAGCCTCAAGAAAATGGAAAAAAATAGGGGAAAAATACGAGTGAGGAAAAATGATAAAACACCTGATAAGGGCGGGCACACCCACAACAAAGGCCCTGGTGTATAAAACTGGACAGGAGATGACTTCTAACAGCCCTATCTCATGGCAGCACTTGAGAGAGCCCCGGACACCGACACCCATTGCACACCCACAGACATGGCACACATATGCAAAGGGCCTATACCACGCCCCACAGCAGCCACCTATACCACAGCCACAGGAGCCTCGACCTACCACAGCTAGCTTCTTTACCCACTCAATGGTAAAGGAAGCTATCCGCCGCCTACAGCATGGACGGGCCGCCGACCATATGGGCCTACAGGGTGAGCATCTCATATATGCACTAGATTCTTTGGCTCCTTTTCTTGCACACCTGTTTAACAGGACACTAGTAGAGGGTTTGCCTGCGGAGTGGACGATGCACACCATTGTGCCGATCCACAAAACAGGGGATATGCTCGATCCGAGCAACTACAGGACGGTTATGGTTGGCCACGTGTTGGCCAAACTCTATGGTGCAGTGTTGGAGCAAGAGCTTAGCTTATATGCTGAGCGAGCAGGTTTACGCTCATCACGACAGGCAGGCTTCAGGAGAGCTTTATCTACCACTGACCATGTATTCACTTTGAGATGTATGATTGATCAGACCAGAGTGACGAAGAGAAAGCTCTATTGCTGCTTTGTGGATTTCCGCAAGGCATTTGACACAGTACCACGAGAGAGGCTCTTTCAACGCCTGCAGTCTCTTGGCATACCAGCAAATATGACATGGGGCATCTACGCATTATATGAGCAAGTTTTTGGGCGAGTCAGATGCCCAGGAGGTATGTTTGAGACTATTGCTAGCACCATTGGTGTGAAGCAAGGATGCCCACTTTCCTCCACGCTATTTGGGTTATACATTGATGAGGTGGCTGACTTCATTACACAGGGAGGCGGAGATGATCTAGCAAGGACCTCGGTACATATTATGCTTTATGCTGATGATATTGTATCAGTGTCTGAGTCTCCAGGAGGTCTACTGCAGCATCTGCTGCACTCGATGATTTCTGCACACAGAGGGATCTTACTGTGAACCTTGGGAAAACCAAGGTTATGGTCTTTCATACATCGAGACAGGGTAGGAGTCAGCTGACATTCACTCTCGCAGGACGCCAGGTGGAGGTGGTGACATCATACATGTACCTAGGGGTTACCTTCTCTGCAGCAGCCACGCGCTTCACCATGGGTTCAGCAGCCAGAGCTAGATTCAGAGAGCCACATTCCCTACGCCAGATCTTTGAGGCAACAGACCAATGCATACTAGGGAGATTCATTCTAGACATACAGCGTCAAAGAGAGACATCATTACAGGCTCAGACAGCTCCAGAGGGGGGACGACAAACACAGATTACTACATTTTTTCAGAGATCCACCCCACTCCCAGCCCCTACACAGCAGGGCATTACTCTCCAGAGAGCAGAGACACTCAGAGCCCGCAGGAGACAGAGGACACCTGGCTTTCAGACACCACACCTATACCAGAGAGAGATGACAGAGATCAGAGCTCAGTTTCACAGAGAGGGTGCGGAGCGACTGGCTCGCTTCTTCAGAGCAGACCCAAGCATGTTCTTCGGGGAGCTGTGGACACCCCCTTCATTGATGTATACCATTTTATACCCCCAGTATGGTACAGGATGGAGCTAGCTAGGTTGCATATCATGATTGTATACTCCATGCATATAGCTTTGCATTCTCCTAGTAGTAGAGCTCCATCCACTCCCCCACTCATTGTACTTATTGCACACCCAGATTCAGCTTTTTAGTTCAGTACTTTTTCATTTTGTTGGGATGACAGAGGATACCCCACACAGGTACACTAATTTGTCTCATAGGCCGAGTTCGGTCTTTTGGATGACGTTAATAAAATCTTTCTTTCTTTCTTTCTCTCTCTACACACTATGAGCATCTTTTATCCACCTTAACCTTGCTGACTTGTGCTAACCCTGATACCTACAAAGCTAATAGCTGCTGTCCTTTTTAAAGGTGATGCTGCCCTGAAGCTGTTGAAGACTCCATTGAAGCACACTAAGGAGAAGACAACTCCACGCATGCTTTGGGATTTCAAGGGGGTCTACATCTGCTGTAAAGAAAGCTTCAGTATAGACATCAATTAAATCCAGGTGTATTTGCTTCAGCGCTACTTTTATACCTGTGCTTGAATACAATCTTGTGTTGGGTAAAACCCTTGAGTTTTGCACTTATTATATGCTGTCTACAGTTCTGAATTTACTATAGCCAAATGTAGTTTTTATCAAGAATTCAACTTAGTCCCTTGTTCCAATCTTTCACCTTTTATCTGTGCACAAGTTATGCATACAGTTCTGTGCATTTGTGCTCAGTCTACAATACACACTTCTGCATTTGTGTTGTTGAGTAGGGTAGTGCACATAGTCCTTCATCATCTGTCTCATAACTCTGATACACCTTTTACATGGGCCCTTGCCCATGGCCCATGTGCACCCAGATCTCCATGGGCCCCTTTATGGGTGGCCGATAGAACTGCCCAATGAAGTGCTTTGGCCTTTGCCTCCCCCAAATGTGGTGCCATTACTGCCATGATATGAAATCGTACACACTGCCATGATGCATTTGACCTAGACCCTAACACTACGATACGAACTGGCCAGGTGGTCTGAAAAGTACCCAAGATGACGTACCATGTTTACACCATACATGAGGGTTACAAGTGAGTGCCTAACATGCATCACTGACTTGTGCGGGACGTACTCAACACTAACTAACCCTAGGCGGTACACTGGCGACTTGTCCCTCGACAAGGGCTCACAATAAATATGCCTAGCGTTCTGGCCTCTGGACCTTGCACTTGTCAGTGATGTATGTACGCGTGCCATCCAAGTGTCGTGATGCGCATGACAGACAGCACGGGTTTGGCACTTCGACTCACTCACATACAGATCATGGCCGTCTTCGTGCATTCTGCCCTGGTGTCCCCTTGGACCCTACAGACCAATGCAGACCAAAGATAAGAGCTTCTCATCAGCATTGTGGCCTCAGACACATGGCCAGCTCCATGCAACGTGGTTATCAAGAGTTTTATCACCCCGCCAGCAAAGACCATTGGTCGAACCTCACACGCACGCTTGGGATGGCACTATGGAGCGGTTGACATGCAAGTTTGCAACTCAGACATGATGCAACAATGCCAAGTTGCTTTCGTCCACGCTTGAGCTCAGGCCCCTTCCTCACCCAGGAGAACTCACAACTAGTTTGGCATTCTTGGCCCCCAATGTGGCTGTCACGTGCACACCTTCCAACGATGTGACGCAGACATGTCCACACCATTTAGCTACTTTAGAGGACTTGTTTGTAGTGGAGACTTGGTAGATGGGTTGGAGGCCAGCTTTGAATTTCCTCATCTCCTCCTCTTCGGAGATGGGCATGAAAGGAAAAACCTTCCAGAACACTTTCGAAAGCCATGCATGGTATGCCTCCACTTTCTCATGCTCTTTCTGACCAACTATCTCCCATTCTTTGAGAATCTTCTTCTCAAAGTTAGTTGGAAGAAAATGCTTGTAAAAATTGGCTTTGAATCCCTCCCAAGTCTTAGGGGCTCTGCCACACAATTTCTTGGCCAACCACCAAGAGCTTGTGATACCCTTGAGGTGATGGCTCGCTTGCCTCAACTTGGACTACTCCGTGTAACCTTCTTGGAAGAAGGCTACCTCAAACTGTGAGATGAATGCCAAAGCTTTGTCTACATTCAAATACCCTTGGTAATCAAATGTGACATGTCCATCTCCTCTCTTGAACTCCAGAAGCTTCTTAGAAGAATGATGAAGATCTTGCGGCTGATCCTCCTCTTCCAGCATAGGTATATTTCTATTGCCCCTATTGCCAACCATAGGCAGAGCAAAATCCACCTTTGCCTTAAGTTTACTGCTATCCATTGCATCCACAGGCATCTTGCCTATATCCTGCATAGGCATCCTCATACTTGCCCCCAACATAGGGCCCTTTGCATGCATAAATGGCAGGGACTCATCTTGCCCCTCATCAGTGGTTTCCATAGAGGCATTATGGGCTGTAAATAAGGGTTTCAGTGGGAGAGGCGGGCCAGGAGAAGGAGAATACACCAAGGTGGTAAGGTACGTAGTGTACGGTACGCTATCAGTACGTACGGAACGTACTTCTGTACGGAACAAATTTTAAGGTACGTAAACAGTACGTACCATTTGTAAACAGTCCTAGAAACCTGAATATTTTGTAGACATAGCAACCAAAATACTTAAAATAAAGAGACTGAACCTCATTACTTAAAGTTTAAATCAATTATCAGTTACCAAGCCCATTACACAATACCTCATGTTAACATTAAACAGTCATAGTGATATAAGCAAGAACCATGAGAGTCATAGATAATAAAAGAGAGTACAAATATCATGTCTACAGCTGCCAGCACATGTCCTGGTCCACAAGTGCAAAAAGCAAAACAATGAAACACTACACACTTGTCTAGACTCTAGAGTCTAGACGCAAGAGTCTCAAATCTCATCATCAGATGAAGATGATGAGTCTTCTGAAGAGAGCATGCCTCCATCATTGATACCATTGCCCTCTTCATCGAACTCTGGCTCAGTAGCAACAAGCTCCAGTGCATCCTCATCATGTGCCTCGGGAATCTGAGTGTGAATGAGTTCGACAGCCTCATTTGCACGCCTCTGCTGGGTGCGACGAACTGGAAGCTTTCCCCTGCGAATGCTCTCTCGTCTCGCAGAGCCTGGATCTGGAGCTGCCGGGCGTAGAGGAATGCTGAGAGATCGTGCACGTGAGCGGGTCACACAACGATCCACGCTCTCAAGCTCTCTATGTAAAGCTCTCAAAATCTCCTCTTGCTCATCTCTAATCTGCCGATCCACAAGCTCCGGGCTGGGTTCATCTACCATTTTGAGTAGTGTTGGATCAACCTGTTTAAACATGCCACAAATTGCATATTGGACAATGGACATCCATTGAACTACAAAAAAATTTCTACTTCTAAGTTCTTATTGAGTCCAAATTTCAATGTATACCTGCTTCGGTGACCCCAAAGCATGGTAGCTTCGCACGAGCCTCATGTTAGCTCTGCAATACACCAACTTCTCTAATTGAGAAGTACTAAGGCGATTCCGAATCTTAGTGTGTATAAGGGAGTATGAGCTCCAGTTCCGCTCACATGCTCCAGCTGAGCAATCCTGTGCAGAAATGAGTGCAATGCGAGCAAATTTGTAAATCTTTCAATGCTAAAACATCAATCTTCATTTCCGAAGATTATACTTTAGAGATTAATTACAAGTTACCTGAGATAGAACACGAAGAGCAACTCGTGAAAGGTTTGGAAGACCAACCCTTCCATAAGAGTGCCACCATGTCAAAGGGAATTTCATGGCTTCCTTCCTCAATGACACAGGTCTCGCAAATGAAGCACCAATACCACTCATGTAAGTGGTGAACTCTCTATCAATCTGAAGTTGCTCCTCCTCTGAGAACATCCTTCCCACATACTCTGACTGCTTCATGCTCAAAGCAGTATTATTCCATAGCTCTGGCGACCTGTAGAGAGGATGGAGCATGGCAGCCATCGCATGGATGGGACGGCTCATGAATGTCCACCGTTTGTCTACAATGTCCAGGATCTCACCTCGGCTGAAAATGAGAGATTGAACATACATGTCTTAGGTTATAGTGCTAAAAGAATCGAGAATCGAGAAGTCATAAAAATCAAAGAAAGAGGAAGAAATTAGAACTATTGCTTACCGTTGAGCAGTCATCATGGAGCACTGAGCAACATGGTCTTTCATTTGCATAAACAAATGAAAGACCAGCCCCAAAGTTGAGCCCTCCATGTCTGTAAGTCGGAGAAGGACATACACGGGCTTAAGTGCAACTGAAAGGCTATGAACTTGCTGCCAAAAATCATCATCCAGGATCCGCCTCTGCAAGTATTTTGTACGCTCATCCTCTGAATTATGCATCTGTCGCCACCTTGGATCCACAACTGTTGATGATAGTGAATCTCTTATCTTGTAGAGCCTATCCAAGACCAAGAACATGTAGGCAAACCTGGTCTTGGATGGTCTCACCATATCCAAAGGGCTATGGCTCCGAAAGATGGCAAGAGCCTGATGCTTCTTGCGGAAGAAGGTGGTGATCTTTACAGCATCTGCAACAATGGGCTGCACCCAAACAAGCTTCCCAATGTCTTCCATAAGTAAATCAAGACAATGGGCAGCACATGGAGTCCACACTATATGTGGAAACTCTGCCTCGACCATTTGACCCATTGCCTTGCAGTTAGAGGCGTTGTCGGTCACCACCTGCACAACATTGTCCTCCCCAACCTCAAGGATAGCCTGTCGAATGTGGCCATAAATGAACTCCCCTGTGATCCTGTCGCCTGCTCTCCCTGCATCCACGGCACGCAAGAAATAGGTGCCCAAGCAAGATGACACAAGGATATTGATGATGTGCCTCTTGCGAATGTCTGCCCACCCATCTGAAATAATAGTGCATCCAAACTCCTGCCAACCTGCTTTCACAGGTGTGAGCGCCTTGTCTATCAAGGCCTTCTGCTCATCCAACATGGATGTACGCATCTTCGTATACTGAAGACCTGTCCATGTCTCAGTAGGCCCTACCTGCGCAATTGCTTTCACCATTCTTTTCCATTGGTCTGTCCTTAACACATTGAAGGATATATTACACTCAATAAGAGTGCGACAAATCTCCATTTCTGCCACCCTTTGCCGCTCTTTTACCCAAGCTTGTGATGAGATACAAGAACGCAGAGTGGATTGCTTTGATGCCTCCCCTGTACCTCTCGCATCTTGTGGCAGGAGGTCCTCATCATCAGCAATACGTGCCCTCTTCCTGCCTGTGGTGGATTGGGCTGAAGCCGAAAGACTTTCACCCTCATCTACTGTACCTGAACCTGTAACATCTCCAATAAAAGCATCATGGAGAGCATCTTGCGTACTTTCACCACCTCTAACACTGCTTGCACCACCCATTGCAGGACAATTCTCCGCAATCAATTGGTCCCTCACAGCTTGTGGTATTTTATCACATGGACCACATTGATTGGTGCACCCGATACCTGTCATGTGCTTGATGACGCGAGTTATGGTGCTAGTGTACTGCTCCCCGCAATACTTGCATGCCCATAGCCGAGTACCTGATCCTTGCTGAGAAGGGGTGTTAACAACCCTCAGGACATTGGTGTGGATTGCCCAGTTCGGGTTAGTCTTGCGCGGCATGATGAAGCCTGGGCGTGAGAGAGAGCGAAGAAGAGCGAAGAAGCTACTCTGCAGAGTTTTGCAGGTACACACGATTGTGCAAGTATTCACATGGACCCAAAATTTTTTGGCTTAATGCCCAAAATCTGGTCGCTTATCCGCAAGCGCATGGTCGCCACACACGTATCGCCACGCCACGCCACTAATTTTTTTTTATTAAAAAAAACCGTACGGATCCGTACAGTACGGTACTGTACCGTACCGTACGGCTGTACCGTACTGTACGGATCCGTACGTACGTACGGAATCAACCTTGGAATACACAGAAGCTGCTTGTGTCCGAGTTCTTGCACTTGCACAGGCTGTTTGGGCAGCTGCCCCTTCAAGAGGTAAGGTGGGTGATTTCACAAGAGTAAGGCCACCCTCTTCATTTTCCATCTAGTGAAATCTTGATCAACTTGAGATTGAGGGACAACTTGTTTACCTTAGTGCCCGTTGTATGTTCAAGTCATTCTGAGTTGCTTGACGATGGCCTCCTGCTCCTCAAACCACTTTCGGAGTCTCTCTACCTCTTGTTCCTTGTTCACCATAGTTTGTTGCTGGTCCACCTCCAATTGGACAGCCAAGTGAGCTTTGCGAGAACCACTCACATGTGAAGGTGAACAGTTAGCCATCCTTAGTTAACCCCGTTAATAGCTACTTAGCACAAGAGAGGACTTCTTCCACCTGAGAGGGAAGGGAACCTCGGCTCTGATACCCATGAAATGTGGCGGGTTAAGAGCCCTAAGCTTGCGGATAAATAACTATTAAAGAGAATAATGCCAGACAACACTTCACCAACACACAACACAAATTAACACAGTACACCACACTAGGGCCGGAACAGCCAACCCTTCAAAAAACTTTATTCCAATAAGAATATTTTTTAGTACAAGATAGTGGGAGCTAAGCACCAGATTTCCAAATACAATATGAAACCAATAAAATAGGTACCCCAATCCCACGCCACTCAAGGAATGGAGTCCACCACCCAACCCACTAAGCAAGGGTTCACAACTAGCCTATGTGGATCTCGCAGGTAAGACCAGTCTCACATAGACTACTTCGTGGATCTTGTAGGCCAAGCCCAATCTCACATAGACTCAGGGACAAGGCTCCCCGGTCTTCAACACCACCAGGCACCAACAACAGCAAATAGGAGGTAAATGCCATTCAGCTTCGTAGGCAGGCCATACTGCAACTGGGTGTCGCTGTACAGATGCTGGGTAGTGTCTGGAACATGCGAGAAACAAATCGTGTAGCTATCATACAGTCCGTAAAGGTCACAAGCAGCCGCTCTGGCCGTCCAGGTGCACGGAGATGATGCAAGTCGACTAATGCACCTAGTCCAACAGAGGATTGGAGAGGGTGGTAGGTGAGGTAGGTGGCCATAAAGGGAATTTCCTACCAAGTGTCAGGGTAGCCCACTGTTGGGGCTAGGGTTTGGAGCAGCAGCTACACACACACACACACACACACTCACACACAGAGACACAGAGAGGACATCTAGCACTTTATGGGTATAGAGGGTACCTAGTTTTCCTAATTGCCCACTGCCTGATTGAAAATGTTCACTCACTTGTTAATGAGTGCAAACACTTTAGATTGAAAATTTGTGTAAGTCCAAAAACATGGCTTTTGGGCTGAATTATGGCATCAATTGAAAACCCTACAAAATGCCAACCACCAGTCATCAAGAGACAAGGGCACTCACACAGCCTTGTCAGAACCAAAAACCAAATAAGATGACATTGTTAATAAATATGATTGTTAGTCAAGGACTCCTATATAAAATCTTTAGATTTAAAGAACCTAATTATAACACAAGACATTTCATAATCAAGTTATATTGGTAAAAGTTTAAAAACCAAATACTTTTCCATGATTTCTCATGTCGTTGTATGTGTAGCTAGTGTTTCTTCAAGAGGCAGTATTCTTTAACAATTGCTTTAGGTTTTGCCAAATTCTGAGAGGCTTATAGATCACCTCAATGATAACTCCTTGAAAAAGCACATTAAGTCCCTAGTACTTAAAACAAGGGCTCACCTTTCCCGTTGCAAAAAAAAGAAAGTAAGCTAGAGTATAGTCCCAATGATGCAATTTGTGACTAGTCACTACTAAATAAGTGTGTTAACCCAATGATTTTACATGACAAAGTTTTCTAGAATAATACAAACAAATGAGATTAGGATTGTGAAATTCAACACAACACACCCTCACTCTGCAGATCAATGGCTTCCCACCTCCCGCACCCTCACCTCTCAAGTGTGACAAGAGCGTTCGCCAAGAGATCTCAATTATCCACTTAATCAAACTTTATAATGCAAGATGATATGAACACAAGAATAATCACCTAATGTGTGGTGAATATGAGTAGGACACCACACACGAGGCTGAAGATGGACATGCCCCCCAAACCCCAAAACTCAATAGGCCCGTAAGGTAATTGCTATGTACGACATTCTTCAAGTGTTGCACTAAAGATGACAAGGAGGAAGGGAGTCAATTGATACAATAGAAGACAAATTTTTTCCTACCCCCCCATGTGTTCAGTATCCTTTTATTAAATTGTGGACTTTTGAATGCTTTCCTTGCTATAAGCTTTGATACCTAAAAAACTAAAGGTTATTTTATAGTAATAATAAGGTGGGTTCTTACACTTACAACCTGCAAACACACACAAAGCCACCATTTAGTGCACAGACAAAACCATAACATTGGTTGCATGCACACACGCATACTTAGGATATTTTGACATCCTTGATGCGGGCAAACAACCATATGCATAAATCCACGCAATGTCTACGCACAAAAACTGCATACTCAAATTTCATTTCCCAAGCAACACGACAAAATCACGGCATACAATTTATCAAAGATAATCCCCATCTTCCAAAGCTTTATATCACCCAATCTTGATCTAACCGACCACGGCGAAACCACAACCAAGTCACCCAAACATATGGGCATCATGCACCCAAACATGTGGACACAGTTTACCTAAACATGTGGACATGGTTCTCCCAAACATATAAGTTTCCCCTCCAACAACGAACCTCTCCCAAACATAAGGGTTAAATTTGATCACGGGCGAAGATCAAATCTATGTCAAATATGGCAATGTCCACTCGTGTGCCACTCAAAGATGGAACCCATAGGCTACGACCAAATCTGTCACACATGGCAATGTTTAATCACATGCCACTCAAAGATGACACCATAGTCCTAAGAAATACAACAGGTGAGATTCCCCTCGGCTTCCACCCAACTGTCCTCACCTGTAAAGCTTCCATCTATACCTTTAAGGAGTGTCGAGATACTCCCTAAAATCTATCCATTTTGCATCGGTATCGAGTTCATCCTTAATCTTCACAAAAAACCTAGACGGAAGTTTCCCAAAGAAAGATCCATGGCCCCCAATTGAGGAGCAACTACATAAGATAATTCCAAATGACTCTTCATCAACTCACGAAGTAAAACCTTTGCTTTCTTTGCCTATAGCATACGACAAATTCATAACATTAGAATTATGTATTGCCTCACAAGTTAAGTATGAGTTACAACTGGTAAGTTGAGTATGAGTTACAACTAGTGCATCAAGAAGACCTACATCGATCACATGATCCTTTCCCTTGTGTACAAAAGTTATCTTCTTTGACCTGCAATCATTGGTGGGAGTAGTATGTATGCCATGGCATGCCCAATATTACATCACCGCCTTGGAGAGGCATAATCAAAGAGTTTTTATAATCCAAATAATCTTGAATGTGAACACGCAACTTGTTAACGTGGGCGTAACATTCATATCCTTACCTTGAAAAGATAAATTTGCATCCACGTGCGCCCCTACGTGCAACGCCTTGATTCCAATGGTAGCTGCCATCTCCATAAATATGAAGTTTCCCATCAAACAATCATCAAACATGAAGAGTGCCACTTGGTTCTTGAGTTGTCAACAAACCTTGTGTCATGTGCATGCACATGGACATGCCTAAACCAAGGCTAATCTTTGAAGGGCAACATATTAAAACAATAGATTTAGGGCTCTAGCATGGCCTCGGAATGGTCTAGAAGAATCCCATTGGACAAGAGGTCTGTCAGCCAGGTGGACAGCACTCCACATATGGGGTTGGCAATATTTATTGTTTTTGGTGTCCTTGAACTAGCCGACAGCCAGTCGACTGGTTGATGACATGGATGGAGCATCCAGTTTTTAGTAAAGCATTTGACTCCTCACTTGAGGGCAAGTCTAGGATAGGTTTTGTTACCCCTTTTTGGAAGGCCTACGGCCACATACGTTATAACCTTTTTGGTATACTAGGAATATACTGAAAATACAGCTCTCTCTCTCTCTCTCTCTCTCTCTCTCTCTCTCTCTCTCTCTCTCTCTTCTTTGCGTTTTGCATCAAGATGTTCCTATGAAAGGTGTTTAAGGCTGAAAGAAGACACACAGCTCTTGCACATGTAACATTCGTACCAGAGCATTAGACTCAACAAGGCTAAGCAATGATGGTGTCCCAGATGTAGGTGCACAGTCCAAGGAGAGTAGCACAAGACATGGAAGAAGTTCCCAAGAGGTTGGTTGGTGGTGTTCCACAAGACCCCAAGGGAATGGCAGCCCTATGAGTCGGGCGCCGCTTGGGGCATACCAAGAAAGGCTTTCAGGAAAACGGTTCTAAGGGATGATGATCATCCAAGGGGTGGAGCGAGGATGCCAGACTCAATACACAGGAAAAGAAGACCAAAGAAAGTATTCAGGGATAGGGCATCAAGGGCTAGGGCACAAGTGAAACAGATGCACATATCTACACCAGACTTTGGAGTGGAATTAAAGACCTAAGACAAGGTTTTCAGTGAAAAGGTTGCTGGGAAGGGAAAGATGACACGTTTGAGGACCATGTGTGGAGATAGGGGATGATGACAGTCATCCACAATGAAAAGTTGAAATCCCGTCATTGAGTTTAGTAAGAGGGGATGTCATGTGCATGCACATGGATATGCCTAAACCAAGGCTAATCTCTAAAGGGCAGCAAATTAAAACAATAGATTTAGGGCTTTAGCATAGCCTCAAAATGGCCCAGAAGAGTCCCATTGGACAAGAGGCATGTCGGCTAGGTGGACAACAGTCCAAAGACGGGGTCGGCAGAATTGATCGTTTTTGATGTCCTTGAACTAGCCGACAACCAGTCGGCTGGTTGATGGACATGGATAGGGCCTATGTAAAGGCGCATCCAATTTTTAGTAGAGCATCTAACTCCTCACTTGAGGGCACGTCTAGGATAAGGATTTTGTTACCCTTTTTTGGACGGCCTAAGGCCACATACATCGTAACCTTTTTGATATACTAGGAATATACTGAAAATACAGCTCTCTCTCTCTCTCTCTTCTCTCCATCTCTTCTTTGCGTTTTGCATCAAGATGTTCCTATGAAAGGTGTTTAGGGCTAAAAGAAGACAAAGAGCTTTCCCGTGTAACACCTTGCATAGCTTCCAATGCTCTACTAACTCGGCATTTCCTTGCACATCAAGAATCAAGTTCACTTAAGCCTTCTAACCTTGTGCCTTCACAAGCTCTAGGCAATTTACAAATAGATTATCCTTGTTTTCACATTTGAAACACCTTCCTTTACGTCTTTAATATTCTCTTTGCTGATTTGAAACTATAGAAAAAAAAAATCTTGCCTTCTAGCTTCGTTTCTACTACGAGACTCTTGAAGTAACTCCCGCGGTCTAGCTCTACAAGTTACTCCCATAGCAAATGTCTAGCCAATGGCACAGCCTATCTAACCTTAGTTCATAGTCATGTCCACATGCATTTGGATGAGTTATGCATGTGATGTAAACCTACATGTCACATGAGTGATGCGACTAGAAAATTATAGATTAACGCTATGCACATGAGTGATTAACGCTAATCAAAACTTAGCAAGACAATACAGATGAGATATGTAATCTACTGTGTATTGCAAAACATGCTATATTTGCAATAATGATCTTGGATCTTTGATCCTCCTTATGCATACAAAATGTCACCACCTATCCTCCACTTGTACATATTGTAATGCACACGAAGGCACTTGGTCTTGCTACTTCACATCTTATGTGGTGATCCACGACACCTTGGTTACTGCTACCCATGGTCTTGGCTCTCTAGCCCTTGGTCTTGTCTTGGGAACCTCTGTATATGAATGCCTAAGAATGACCCTTGACCTTTTTTTCTCTCTCTCCCTCTCATTGACCTTAGGCCCAAGATCCTCCCGTAGTTACCGTTTTTCACCGCCCGTATCAACCAATAGGTGATGCCACCAAGGACCTAAGAGAGTTCACTAGAGAGGGACCCTCAACATCAAAGTGGCCACTGCAAGTAGCCCAACTCTAGCACCAAGATATTATCCTACACCAAAAGTGCGACCACAGATCACACCACAACAACGTTTCTCTCACTATGACAATCGGAGGGTAGGGGAGCCAACTCGGCCTCCCATAAAAACCCAAGACCTCCTGGTCCTAAGCAAACACCTTCACCACTTGGGCTATCACCTCATTGGCACCCTTGACCTCCGTTTGTATAGGGATGTGATAACAAGTCAAGTTCAAGTCAGCTATGGATTTTATGACCCCAAAACATCATGAAATAGGTCTTCCATTGCTTTCATGTAGTGCCCAACTTGTGTCCCAACGATTGGTGCATGTCATAGGGACCTCCAGGAACCTATTGGGCTGACAAATTTACCCCGTACTTTGCCTAGAAGGCAGCTGCAAGTAGGAAATATGTCCATGTGACACTCACATGGGTGATGCATGTGACGCTACAGTTCAAAAGTTCCATTACCAAACCCACAAAGTGCAAAGGAGTAGGCATGCAGAGCCTACTCCCAAACAGAATATAAATCAATGGAAACTTCCTATCACTACTTAGGGAGTCCAAGACTGCCGCCTTAAATGTGGTAACACAGCAGAAGCCCCGTATATTCAAAGATATACATCACTAATAGTGAACAACAAAAACACCTCCTGCAACTCAGACACTAGAAAACTATTGATTGCCAGAAGCAGCAGACCCTGATAGGTGGTGGTACACCAAACTGGGTGCTAGAAATAGCAAGGCAGCCACGACGAGGAACAAAGATAAAACCTGGAACCGGCTCTACAGTAAAAAGCCAGCAAATCAACACACTGCCCTGGAATTTTCTAAATCAGGCACACTACTTATGAAGTTAATACTGAGTCTCTTTGTTCTGATGCATAATGCATTAATTCTGTGCATGACTGTAAGGTTTCTGCCATAGCTGCAGCAAACTACGTGCAGTAAGGCCTGGGAGAAACCATGACAGAATACAAAAACAAAAATAAAACAAGCCTCTAAAACCCTGAAATGGCCAGAAAACCATTACAGAACAAGCTATTAAAACCCTAAGATGGTGAAGAAACCTTCAGAGAAACAAGCCACTGAGACTCCATACTGGCGGTACAGATCAAGCGACTGAAACCCTGAACTGCTGAACAGAGAGGTAAAGTACCTGTAGCACCTGGTGTGGAGGTTGAAGCAGAGAGCTCGCCTTGCCTACGCCAACAACACAAATACTAGCAACTCAAAGAAGCCCTCGAGACGAAATTTTTTTAACCTTAGTAAAAACACGAAATCATCGCTAGCATTCAAAATCCCATTTCTTCTTGTTCTAATGTCTCATGGCATGTTTTATATGTGTGGACTCGCCCAGAGCTTTCACTAAGCAAGGTTTCAACCCTTGCTCTTCTCGTGTAGTTGGTTGTAGTTACATAGCATTCCCTACCTCTAGCGAGCAATATTTCTCTAATAGGCCACCATGTTATGTAACTAGCTGCCCTACCTGGAAGACATGCGAGGACTTTGATAGCGAGCAACATTGCTCCAACACGCCACCATGTTATATGTAACTAGTCGCCCCCAACAACCCCACTTGCCCATGTCCTGACCACTAGCACATCGATACATCTCCCAAAGACGACATGGTCCATGTATGTCTATGGAGTCTCTATTGTTTAAGAATAGTATATGTTGGACTTATCACTGCTTCATCATGGTGTTCTCACATATCAATCAATATTACATGGTGGTGATATAACCACTTTGTATAATATTGGATCTTTCTTAATATTAATGACTTGGGATTTAAGCTCTTTTATCATTGGCTTCATTGAACAAACATATGCCTCAATAATCAAGCTCTTTGTGTTTATGTATTCCCTTAATTTGCCCCACATCACCTCGTTTGAGCTTAATATGCCTAAAATGAGCTTGAATAATGTTGAATTAAAGTTAATTATGGTTAATTGACCTAAAGTTACTATTATTAAAAGGCATTTTTCTCAAAAGACCTTAAGTGACCTTAAATGATGTAATACCCAATAGTTCTACATCAATATGTTTCTAGTTTTCTACCAATGGCTAAAAATTAAGACCACTTAAGCACACATGGCATAAACTACGTATTTTGGATATGAATGGGTTACATATGCACACCCATAATAGATTGAGGGGAGGAAGTATTCCTGTGTGGTAGACAAAGGAATTCAATATTTGCATAAATCAATATAATTGTGCCTAGTGGTTAGCTCATTGCTTCTTCTTTTTTTGCTAGAGGTTAGGATTTTGCCCATGTCCACTTGCATTCAAGGTTTTCCAAAGAAGTGAAATTTTTGTAAAAACGTGGCCATGACTGCTTGCCATCTGGTAAGCTGAAATTTACAACATCACACATATCTTGGTCCCAAAATGCTTTGGTGTGCTCCTTATCACCAAGAAAACAGTCCCAAAATGCTTTGGTGTGCTCCTCATCACCAAGAAAACATTCTTAAAACCTTCAAACAACATTTGTAACTTTCACATAACTCTATATATATACATCAAACCATTAGCAAGCTCAGGACAAAAAATGCAAGGCATCCTTGTGCACATAGTAAGATGAAATTTGCCACACTCTTGAGTCTTAAACATATGCCACTTCATCCATAAAACTATAAAAGAGAGATATGCATAGTTAACATCACGTAGAGGTTGGAATGGGCCAACCTGTTGGGATATCGAGCTCAACTAGTGCTACAAACATTGATAACCTGCATAGGTGATATCTTTTGCACTTATGCCACTGGCATGGTTGGTGAAATTATGGTTAATATGTCACTAGTGGAAGATAGGCTATGTGACAGCCACTTTGGAGTGCCAGAGTTATGGCATAGTTGTAGCACCAACTCATGTAATCGAGTTCACACTATGGATTGACCATTGTATGTTATAGTAACAGGAGAGTAATTTCCCTTATAGTATGTACTCTTATCTCCTTATGTGAAGTCTATACAGGCCCAAAATATTGTCACAGGTATGCCAAAGTTTAAGGTTGATGGTATAAATGAGGTATGTGAAGCATACCAACTTGGTAATCATGCTAAACATGCTTTCCTGCATAAAAAACGTGTCACTACAAGGCCATTGGATGTTATACATTCAAATGTATGGAGACCGACCAACAATTACAAGTTACTCTTATCTCTTTATGTTAATGGTTTTGTAGAGAAGAGAAGAAGATAAAAGAAAATTCAACCATCCACCTCTGTCTTGTGTCTTTCTCTCTCTTGTGTGTGTGCGTGTTTGCTTGTAAGGAACTTAAGCCCTCCCTCTCCCCCATATTCTTTTTACAACCCCCCCATAGTATTTTATTACCTAAGGAGAAAATATAATGTACAAGCTTTGAGGGCCTTACTTTCCCCACCATGAGAGTTTCTGGATTGTTGATATACAACCATCATTTGACCATACACACATGGCTCATCAAAAGAAGCTCCAAAATACCATGAATGTGTGCAAACCACCTCTTCTTGTGAGGGTATTGATCTTTCTCGTACTCAACACGTATTAAGGTTGAGATTGAGATTCCCATTGCTCTCTCCCTCTTTGATCTCTACCTAAGTGCTAAGCTCCCTTGTGGTCACACCAAGGGAGCTTAACAATTGGGTATAGAAAGATTGAGCTTTTCATAGTTTTCTTCCTCTTTCCATAGCTCCCTTGTGGTGATACTAAGGGAGACAAGGAAGAGGACCCTAGCTTCTCCTGTGAAATGCATAAATTAGGGCCCAACAATACTACACATTAATGTGCCATCCTCAAAATCATGTCATTCATCCTTGTGTAAACATTCATGGAGTCCCTATTATTTGAGGAATTGTATGCAATAAAAGGATCTTGATGAATGTGAAAAGAAATGTGGAGTTTAGATTGTCACTTCAAGTTGGAGACACTTGATGCATTGTCACCTCTTCATTGTAATGTTATCATGGATCAATTGACAATACATTAGCACCTCAAAGAGTCTCAAATACCCATTCAGTGTGGATGTCAATGCATCTCTCAAAGCTGATATAGTCTATGTATTTTTATGGATTCCCTTTTGTTTAAGAAGAAGTATTGTTGCTCGTATAGATACTTAATGTGATGTCACTTCAAGATGGTTTTCTTGCATATCAATCAATAATATTTGACAACTATGTGATGTAACCACTTCAATATGGTTTTCTTGCATATTAATTAATAATATTTGACAACTATGTGATGTAACCACTTCAATATGGTTTTCTTGCATATTAATTAATAATATTTGACAACTATGTGATTTAACCACTTCAATATGGTTTTCTTGCATATTAATTAATAATATTTGACAACTATGTGATGTAACCACATTGAGATGTGTGATATTTGACAACTATGTGATGTAACCACTTTGAGATGTGATATTTTCAACTATTGGATTCCATAAGCAGATCAATGCCATGATAATCAAGCAAACCTATGCCATGATACTTTAACTCTTGGATTCCCTAAGCAAACCTATGCCATGATAATCAAGCTCTTTATGTTTATGTACCGCCTCAATTCATCACAATTAACCTCAAATGACTTGACCTACTCGAATTCCCCCCCACATGACCCCGTGGAGACCGAATGATGTCAATTGAGTTCAAGTGATGTAAAGTGATCTCAAATGGCCTTGATTTTAATCCATCTCAAATAGTAGACAACTATAACGTAGAACTAAGGAGTTTACATCACTTAAGGTCAACTGAGTTCATTCAAGGTCATTCCAATTATGGTAATTTCAAGTCAACTAACCTTACTTTGACATCATTTGATGTCGAGTACATTTCAATGAGAAATCGCTTAGTTGAGCTCACAATTTGAAAGCAAAGATAGAAATAAATAAAATTTCTATCATAACTTGGTTGGGCTTTAATGTATCCACTTCTTAAATTGTAAGACTAACTAAAGTTATCAATTAAAATGTGTGTTGGTTGAGAGGTGCTCAAAAACCATGTCATATGTATGTGGACTCCTATTGTTTTAGAAGAGGAATTATCTCTCTAGAAGCGCTCGCTATGCTTATATCATTTCTTCATCATTGTGTTCTTGCATGTCGATTAACAAAACCTGGCACCTAAAAGACTCTTATGACCCCATTTTGTAAGGATAACAATACATCTCTCATACCTATAATGATGTAAAACTCTTAAATGTCCTCCAGTGATGTAAAACCCATGGCCATTAGTTTCTTATAGTTCTTTCTATTAGCTTCAGAGATTGTGGTCACTTGAGCACAAATTACATCAACTAAGCTCAATTTACATTACATATGCTCAAATGATGTTAAATTGAGATTAGTTAGCCTAAATTCACCATTTGTTGATATTACCTTGAATGACCTAAACTTATATCAAATATTGTAAAACCCATTGATCAATTTATAGCTATCTATTAATGGGTTTAAATTAAAAGCCCTCTGGTAGAAATGAACCTAAATTGAGCTCACTTTGCATTTTTTGCACTTAATTGACATCATTTGGCCTCAATGGGGTTTAAATTGAGGTGAATTGGGGGTCTAAATTAACATAAACTAAGTAATTTCTCATAGAAACGCACACAATTGAACTTAAATTAATGTCACTTAAAAAAGATATTTAACATTCCCTTGAAAACAAAGGTATAAATGAATAAACTTTTCATTACTCAACATGGTCAATTGCCCCCCCTAATGTATACACTGTCTCAATTGCAAGGTTGACCAGATATGTAATAGTGAGGTCCTCCTATATCATGTCATCCTTGTACATACGCTCATGGAGTCTCTATCGTTTGAGAAGAGGAATTGTGGATGTTGGTGTTGATGTTAGAGACACTTGATGTTTTGCCACTTCTTCACATATGTGCTCTAGGATTTCAATCGACATACCTTACCACCTTAAAGAGTCTCAAGATCCCATTCAGAGAGAATATTAATGTATCTCTCAGAGATGACATGGTCCATGTATATTCATGAAGTCCCTATTGCTCGAGAAGAAGAATTATTGCTCTTGGTTGGAGACAATTGGCACGTTGTCACTTCTTCATTGTGGTGTTATTGAATATTGTCACTTCTTCATTGTGGTGTTATTGAATATTGATCAATAATACCCTTATACCTATGTGATATACCTTGGCAAAATAATCGACCTTTCTCAAATTTATCCACTTAGAATGTGATTTCTTTCACTAATATCTTCCATAAATAAACCTATTCCTCAATAATGTGATATACGTTGGTAACATAGTCAAGGTACATCACCTTCATAATTATTTTACCAAGGTATATCACCAATTTTACCAAGGTATATCCTTTATTCACCTTCTTCATTGTGGTGTTATTGAATATTGATCAATAATATCCTTATACTATGTGATATACCTTGGTAAAATAATTGACCTTTCTTAAATTTATCCATTTGGAATATGATTTCTTTCACTAATATCTTCCAGCTTCCATAACTAAATCTATTCTTCAATAATCTAGCTTTTCATGTAGATGTATAACGTGAATTGATTAGAATTAACCTTGTATGACCTTAAAGTGGCTCAATTAATCCCCACATGACCTTATTTTAGCTTAATCAACCTCAAACACACTTATATTATCATCATTTATGTAATCTTTTTCATTTGTATTACCTAAAATAGCATTAAATGGCCACATATATGTGTGTGTGTGTGTGTGTGTGTGTGTGTGTATAATGATCTTTTCATTTGTATGCCCTTTTAATTACCTAAAATAGCATCAATTTATGTGACCTTTTAATGACCTAAAATAGCATCATAGCTGTCTACCATTGGCTCAAAATTGGCATCACATGGCAATAGATATAAAATCCATTGGTTTTGAATCAATGAATTCACAGTTGTCTACCATTGGCTCAAAACTGAGGTCAATTGAGCATAGATGGTCATCCTCCTCAACTAAGGGCACTTTTCTTTTTTTGAACTTAATCGACATCATTTAGCCTCATGGAGTCTTCCTTAAATTATCTATCTCTTGTATACACCACATGTTGTATCCTCTTACATGGTATCAAACCTCTAGCTTGGTACAAATCTTCTTTGCTACACCAATCATCCTCCTTGAAGCTATTCTTTCCTCCTAAGGGCTCTAGGACATCACCATTGGTGTTGATGTTCATCCCCACCAATAAGGGATGTAGATGCAACTTTCCTCCTATGATCTTTGGGACACCATCTCATTGGTATTGATGTTCACCCCCCACTAACAAAGGGATGTAGATGGAAACCATATACCACCAACTCTACTGCCATGCTTATCCAAGCTTGAGATGAAAGGATACAGATGCTCTCTTGCCCATGGTCACTAGCATGAAAGATAATGTGTTGACCACATGTCTCCATAGCTATAGAAGCATGGGATTTGCTGCATAGCCAATACAAGACTAGGAACCCTTTAAAGATTTAGAATCTCAAAAATCACCTTCAATAAGAGAAGTTGAATAAAGGTGAAGCAGCGGATCTTCAAGAGATGAGATGAGATGGATGAAATCGGTGTGAATGTGCTCTCCTCAGATCTTGATCATCGTAGCATAAGGATCTTGCTGCTTAAATATGATGGTTTTGTTATATCTTTGAATGCTGGTGTGAGGTCTACTCCTCTCGTATTCAAGGAGTTCAGCTCATTACTTCAAGATGAGGAGATGTGGATATAAAGTCACAATGGTGGCAAAACTAGGCCGACTCCTCTCGTACTTGAGGAGTTCAGCTTAGTACTTCAATATGAGGAGGATGTAGAGTCACGATGGCAACCAGGCTTTCTCCATTAACATAAAGAAGAAGGATTTGAGTTCTAACACACAAAGTCACAATGGTGGTAAACCAGGCTTTCTCTATTAACATAGAGAAGAAGGGTAAGGATTCTAAGCATTTAAATCATATAAAGGGTAAGGATTCTAAACATTTAAATCATATAAAGGGTAAGGATTCTAAACATTTAAATCATATAAAGGGTAAGGATTCTAAGAATTTAAATCGTATGAAAAAGGTTAAATGCTTTTACTATAACAAGAAAAGTGTTGAGCTAACAAATGAATGAAAAAGCATGCATATGATGATGCCAAGAATGGCACTCTCAAAACCAAGGAAGATTCCAACCATACTTTATAAATGGAGTTGTTTGTTACTACATTGAAGAACTGTGCAGTGAGATAACTTCTATTGCACCCTCTGATGATCCTTGGATCATCAATAGTGGAGCTTCTATGCCCTGCGAGGATTGGTATTCTTGCCTAAGGCTTATGGGAGGTGACTGTTGACATTACATGGTGCGGATCATTGAAGTAGGATCAGTGGAGTGGGATCACTAAATGAAATCACTAAAAAAAACTGGAATTAGTTGAGCGGTTGAATCGGCAAAAAGCCGCCGATTCGATCGCCAATTCGACTAGCTAGATCGGCCAATTATAAACCTAAAAACGATCATAGAGTCGAGCAATTAACACCCAAAAATGATATGAGATGAAAACAATCACAGAATGAAAATGATCGCAGAGTTGAGAGATCGCACCTAAAAATAATTCGAGAAAAAAATGCAGAAACACGAGATTCTTGTTTGAAGTAGAAGAGTTGATTTAAGAAGAGGTAGCCTCGTTCACTATTCACAAAGAAAGAAAGCTTCAATAAAAAGCTTTAAAAGTTGCACCACCATTGAAGAGCTCTAACCTAAAAGGTTAAGCTATGGAAAGCTTGAACATAGTGTAGATGAGAACCAAAAACTAACCTCTAAAAAAAATTAGGTCCAATACAGTTGTTAGCTCACATAGAACGGAGAACTAAACTCACACACACAATTCTTAAAGACAAGAACACAAGGGTGTAGAGTGTAAGAGAGATTGGCAAGCTCAAAGAAGAGAGATGAAGCTCTCTACAAGTACAAATGAGCAAGCAACCCTAAACTGTGAATGAAGTTGCTAATACTAGCTAACCCCCTATTCACACCTAGATGGCCATGGCGGGGAATCCAGTGATATGAAAGTGCTCATGGAACCCAATGATATGAAAGTGCTCATGGAATAAGTGCATGAACTCATAGTGTAGTACTACAATATATCTAACAATATGATCACTAACTTGTGAGAAATGAGATGTAGTGGTGTGAGACATGTGGTATTACAAAATTCTAAGGAAGGCCATAGAATTCTTGATAAGAGTTTGTGGAAATTTATCTACTCTCATCTCATCAAAGCTATCAAATTTCAAATGCATGTTATGCTAGCAAAAAATAAGGGTGTTTAACTTATGGATGTTATAATCACAAGCACATCATTGGACTACCTTGGATCATTTATACATAAATCCTCATTCATAATAAAATTTTAGGTCCATGTTATCAAAGATCGAATCATTTATATATAAAATCTCATTCATAATAAAAGTTAAGGTTTTTATATTCTAAAACCAATGTGCATTTAGTTTCTATATATGTTATGGTAAAAGTTCTAACAAGCTAGCTATTTTTTTAATTCTCTTGGGGCAAGCTAGCTAACTGGTTTATTTTTCATGTTTCTTGGCCAATAAACATGTAGTAGCCTAGAAAACTAGCTTGTTTGCTATTTTTTAGCTAGCTAGCTACTTGGATGATTGCTCAACTACTAGAGAATTAGCTAGCTAGTTAGTTCTTCTCATTTAGTAAGTGAGTCAGCTAGCTAATTTTCTTCACCATTCAGCTAGATGATTTTTTGCAGCTAGTTAGCTAGATAATTTTATAGCCAGCTATGATTTTTGGCTAGCTCTAATAAGGTAGATGCTAGGAAAGTGCCAATGGGAAAGTTCTAAGTACAATACCCACACACATTTGGGAAAGCCAAAATGCCAAAGATGTGAGTCCAAGAACCTTAGAGTTAAATCAAACCTTGTAATTGAGCCATGTAAATGCTAGCTAGTCTCCATCTACCACGAGTAAAGAATCTTTTACAAATGCAAGTTAGAAGATGCTTAGCATTAGCTATGGCCCACCATGTATCAAGGAATGCTCTATAACCAAGGGGAGTAAATGTATCAAGGGATGATCTATAATTGAGGGGAGTGAATATAGGAAAAGGTGAGGGAATAAATGAGACAATCTAGGAGGAATCCCTTGGATTTATGCTCTTGTAACTTGCCTATATATAAGAGATATGAATCACGAATAAAAATGATAAATATTGATCTAATCTAGCATATGTTGTGTTAGTAAGCTCTTATCTCCTAATGATCATCATTAATGTTGATCACATTTCTTAATAGTGCTTTCTCTATGCTTTGATCTACCCTAACTATGCTATTAGCATCAATATCTCAACTCACAGCCTTTTCTACAATTGGTATCAGAGCCATGGCACTCTAATAAGGCTTATTTTTACCTCACATTAGGTCTTATTTACCAAAAACCCTAACTATCCCCTTTCTACTAATCTCACTCATAAAATAATCCTTGCTAGCTCAAATCTCATGATCTGATCATTTCTACTAAAAAATAATGTTATAGCCGTGTTGCCCATGTTCTTAATGCTACTCTAGAGCCCTCTAGTACATCATCTCACCTCAAATGAATTGAGAAATTATGGATTTACCATGTACCTATAGATTCCTCTTTTGCCTTCAGTCATTGTCTCTACTTTGAATTAGTTCATGCCCACTTAAGAGCATGTTTTCTATGGTATAAGCTACCCATAGATCTAATCTTGAGCCATTCTACTTATTGTGGTGGTGGTTGGCATAGTCTCTATAAGGAAACCAAAAAATTACTTAATCCGTCGCCTCTTTTTCAAATTATGTCAAGATGCTTTGTTGAGCCCAATGGTCACACTAAGATATATCCTCTATTCAAACTTGGTAGCATTTGGTTGAATATCTGACGAGATACACCACTTTTCCTCCTTCTATAAGTTTTTGATTATTAAGAATATGATTAATAGTAATTACTATATCAATTATTGCACCTATGGGTTCAAAACATTAGTTGGAGAGTTACACCTTCATGGTATGATGACATTCATTCTCTAAACCCCTCTCAGTTGGGTTCAAAAAATTAGTTGAAGAGTTGCTCCTTCATTATATGATGGGTTCAAAACATTAGTTGAGTGAAGAGTTTCTCCTTCATGGTATGATGACATTCATTCACTAAACCCCTCTCATTTAGGCACTCATTTGCTTTCACTAAACCCTGCTCATTTGGGCACTCATTTGCTTTCTCAAAATCAGGGTACATTTTGCATGATCTCATTAAGGGGAAAGTGAGATTAATGATCTTATTAGAATAATCATTACACCAATCTCAACCTTGTAAAGGGATTAGACATTACCCTTGTGTTTACAAACCAAGTGGTAAGACCTCTTCCCTCACTCTCATAACATCATCTCATTCTATGCACTTGGATAAATTTGATGGGAATGGGTTCCATACATGGAAAATGAAGGTTAAATATCATATAATGGGAGAGAGTATATGGAGTATAGCTATTGCAAAGGAAAATAAGCCAAACACTAGAGAGGGTGAAAATGCATGGGTATAAAGGATGACAAAGCATTCTCCATCATTGCATTCCACACATGGCAAATGAAGGTTAAATATCATCTAATAAGAGAAAGTATATGGAGTATAGCTAATGGAAAGGAAAATAAGCCAAACACTAGAGAGGTGAAAATGCATGGGTTATAGAGAGGTGAAAATAAACCAAACACTAGAGAGGTGAAAATGCATGGGTTATAAAGGATGATGAAGAATTCTCCATCATTATATTAGCATCATCACACATTTCAAATCTTGATTCATCTTTTGATGTTGCATGGGAGAAGCTTGAGAAATTATTTGGGGCTAAGGGCAAGAATTCAAAAATTGCATTAAAAATTTAATTCTTTAAGCTTAAAATGAAACTACATGTTTCATTTTCTACTTACGTAAATCATAAGAAAAGCCTTATGACCTAACTCTCAGCCACCATTGGACTAGTGTCTAACAATGATGCCATAGCCATGCTTCTCAAGAGCATATCTCATGACATCTATGGTCTCATTATCACTACCTTAAAGAACATCCTAGGTCCAACCTTGGAAGGCTTCAAGAAGAAGGGAGGAAGTTCCAAGGTAATAAGCAAGAAAGAGGAAACTACAACTCACCATACTTCTTCAACAAAAGCTTCACGAGCGGGTCTAATAAAGGGCCACATAAAGCAAAAGGCAAGTTGAAGTACAACTACATTGCGATAGAACTAAGCACATGGAGAAGGACTGCTACTTTAAGAAGAAACTACAAGCCAACATTGCAAAAGATGATAAAGATGAGAAAGCCTCTAGCTCAACAAACAAGGCAAACAAGGCCTAATGGTCATACCCCTTTGTAATTAACTCCTAAGGCTAACATGGTGAAAGCCTATAAAAAAATCAATATAACCTAGAATATCTAGTAAAATGGTGAGTTCTACAAAAAGTTCAATCCATATGTGCCATAGAAGGTGGATATTAATTGTTGAAGGGGGAGTTTGTTGGGAAATACCCACACACATTGGGGAAAGCCAAAATGCCAAAGATGTGAGTCCAAGAACCTTAGACTTAAATCAAGCCTTGTAATAACTAAGCCATGTAAAAGCTAGCTTGTCTCCATCTATCACCAATAAAGAATCCTCTACAACTGCAAAAAGATGCTTAACACTAACTATAGCCCACCATGTATCAAGAAATACTCTATAATCAAGGGGAGTGAATGTAGGAAAAGATCGGCTTTAGTAGTTAATGTTTACAGCCCACCATGTATCAAGGGATGCTCTATAATCAAGGGGAGTGAATGTAGGAAAAGGTAAGGGAAGAGAGAATATACAAAAGGCATGAATCATGAATAAAAGGTTAGGGAAGAAAGCATATATAAAAGGCATGAATCATGGATAAAAATGATGATGATTGCTCTAATCTAACTTGTGTTGCATTAGTAAGCTCTTATCTCCTAATTATCATCATTACTCTCAACTCATAGCCTTTTCTACAGTAGATTTCCAATTTCCTAGCTACTTAAAAACCAACCAGCTCTAGAAAATAATAAATTAACAACCTATACTTTGACAATCCTATTTGGTGTGTACTCTTCTTGACTAGTAAACCAGTAGCAATTTGGTGACTTTTCTTGTAACTAGAAAACCTATATGATGTTCAGCCCAAAATAGCAGCTAGCTGGCTAGCTATGTAGCCGATAAGCAACCTAAGCTGATTCTTTTGCTAGTACTTCTTGACCAATAAACTTTCACAGAGATAGTTTTTTATAGCCATCTAGGTGGCCGATTTCTCCGCCTACCTGTGTGGTTTTCTCAACCCCAATAATCTTGCTATCTGGCTGATTCTCTTAGTCATTTACACAACAAGTTTTTTGCAAGTAGGTAGTTGGTTAGATTTCCAAGCTACTTGGATGATTTTCTCAGCAAGTGAGCTAGCTAGTAAACCCCCCTTTTAGGGTGGTTAAACTTCCACCATGCACACATGAGAGATTATGACAATTAACAAAGTGGATCAAATATGACAAAGAAAAAAAATGACAGACATTTTCATGGCCCACTAGTTCTAGCTTAGAAATATTTTCTTAGGGTATTCATTATATGTCATTAAGGTTCTAAGCTATTACTAGTGGGCCATGAAAATGACACATTTTCATGGCCCACTAGTAATGGCTTAGAAATGTTTTCTTAGAGTACTCATTATATTTTCATAGCCCACTAGTAATAGCTTAGAAATATTTCTTAGAGTATTCATTATATGTCATTAAGGTTCATGTCAAAGGTCCTACTTTCATTAGTTTTTTTTTTGTGTGGAAGACTTTGAGAGGCCCTTAATGCTTTTACCACATCTAATCTCTCCTCACAAATAGTGATATCAAGCATGGTCAAGGATGTGCAACTCCTCTATCCACATATTGGGCAATGACATTTGATAGATGCAAAAGGATGGCGAAAAGGCTATCAAATTTGACAAAAATCTATGATGTGGCCACTAGAAATATATCATGCATTATGATAATTTTCCAAAGGAACAACTGCTATGATAATCACAGTTATACATTGCTTCTTGGCAAGGTGTTTCTTGATTGTGGCCACCCTCATCATCCTAAGAGTGAAGATAGTCTCCTTTAAGCTCTCCACCCATAACTTGTGTTAAAGGCCATTTTATATTTAACTCCTTTAAATGTACTTTCAATACCTCAATATCTCTACTTATATGAGTGTATTATCCTTACAAGAGTTTCAATAAAGCTAGGAGGATTGCCTCTCCAAATTATCAAGAGTATAAAAATTGTTGGAATTAGGGTTAGGGTTGCAACAATGCACACACACAAGATAGAGAAGCTTGAGAGCACACAAACTCACTAGATTAGAATGAATAAATGTGTGCCAGATACAAAAGATAAGTACACATCCCAAAATGAGTAGATAAGAGGGTGTACATACACATGGCGGAAAAAATCTCCTAGTGAGGGAAAAAAGTGCCCTGGCAGTCCTAAGTGTGTTCACACACATCACTACCATATAATGCTACAAATCCCCCCTGGAGTGATGATGTGAACATGTACAGGGTATGGCTGATCAATCTTGAAAAGGAAGTAAGCCCAAAGCTTTACAAAAAGCTTCAAACTTTTCACAAGGAAGAGCCTTCGTGAATAAATCTGCCATGTTGTCATGTGTAGGCACATAGAAAAAGCCGATCTCTGCCTGCAGAGAGTCTTTCCCTGACATAGTGATAATGCACCTCAATGTGCTTAGTGCGAGCATGAAACACTGGGTTCCTCGCAATTGCTAATGCGCTCTGGATGGCAGCAATGAAAATCGTAGTGCTATACGACTGTCCCAACACCCAAATCAGCCATAAGATATCTGAGCCACACACACTCAACTGTAACTGTAAAAACTACCCTGTCCTCAGCTTCACAGCTAGAAGTGGCCAATGTAGGCTGCTTCTCGGTAAGCCATGATATAATGGCGAAAGAAAAACCCACTAGTGGACACTCGTGTGTCATAACATCCAGCCCACTCTGAATCACTAAAAGCATGCAGCTGTGACTCACGCCCTTTTGGATAAAACAATCCAAAATATCGAGTGCCCTGTAAATAGTTGAAAACCTGCTTAACAACCTACCAATGCTTCGTACCTGGGCTATGCATAAATCTTCTCAACTATGAGACCACATATTATATATCTGGCCTCATGTTGCATACATAAAGAAGGGATCCAACAGCCTACTGATAAAACTAGCATCAAAAGAGTCTCCTGCATCTTGAAGACTAAGTTGAGTACCTGTCTCCATAGGTGTAGCACAGGTTTATAGTCTTCAAGATTAAACCTCTTCAATAGCTTCTGTATATATTTAGACTGCAGCATAACAATGCCATCATTATGCTACATAAACCGAATCCCCAAATAATAATGCAACGGCTCCAAATCTGATATCTCAAATGATGACACTACAAATTAGCCTTAAAGACTGAAATCTGAGTAGCATGTCATCAACAGATAGAACGATGACCAAAAATGTTTCCTTACTTCTCTTCACATAGAAGTTACTCTCTATTGGACTGTTGCAAAAATAATTTGCAACCAAGTATGTATGAATCTTCTCATACCATGCTCTAGGAGCCTGGGTAAGGCCATAAACAGCCTTTTTCAACTAGCATACTTTAGACTCTTCTCCTTTCACAACAAAACCAAGAGGCTGCGATACACCTCCTCATGTAAATTACCATTCAAGAATGCAGTCTTAATGTCCAAATGATGTACATTCCACCCATGATGTGTTGCCAAAGCAATGAGACACCTAATGGTAGTAATACGAGATGTGGGTGCAAAGGTCTCATCATAATCAATGCCCTTTTTGCTGAGCATACCCCTTTGCAACAAGTCTGGCCTTGTAGCGATCAATGCTACCATCTGCTTTGCGTTTTAACTTGTAAACCCACTTAGTACCAATGGCCTTCTTGCCATGAGGTAGATCTGTGAAATACCAGGTGTCATTCTTGAGTATAGAGTTATACTCATCCTGCATAGCATGCATCCAATGATCTTCATCCTATGCTTCCTCAAAGGAAATAGGTTCCTCCTCATTATATAAAGTAGAAATGAGAACATGATCCACATGAGAATAATCTACATAATGAGAACCTGGACGAGTTCTGCAAGGTAAAGGAGCTGCCAACTTGCTATCCCTCAATGTCTACACAAGCCATT
Source organism: Cibotium barometz (assembly GCF_041138505.1). Lineage (NCBI taxonomy): Eukaryota > Viridiplantae > Streptophyta > Polypodiopsida > Cyatheales > Cibotiaceae > Cibotium > Cibotium barometz. The sequence continues at coordinate 4,331,292 of NC_141108.1, read as the reverse complement.
TTGGCATATGCCTAGATTCTTCTATGGTTGCTCTCTCCTCATTCACTACATTCTCAATAATTGCCTCATCAAAAGGCTGATTTGCAGGCTGATTTTTCACCTGCAAAGGCTGAATTTTAGCACTTGGTTGAGCATTCAATTGCTCTACATATGGCTGCCCTTCATTAAACAAAGGTAGGAGTGAATCAAATATGTCCTGTGAGTATACATTTTACTATTTTTTGCATGAAAGCATGGGCTGAACTGAGTTCTTGACAAAAATCATGCTACAACTTCTCAAATACATTCATCTTGTATAGGCCATGAAACAAGGTACCTGAGGAAATGATAGAATAACCATCATTTCTATCCTGAACTGTACGTCTGTCATTCACAAATTTCACTGTCAAGCCTAACAAGGCTATGGCTTAAACTGACAGCAAGTTCTTCTTAATGCGTGGTACCTATAAAACTTTAGAAAGAGTAAATGCACCCCCATTTGCAGTAATGACCACAACTCTACCAACTCCTTTGCCAGGATATGAGGAACCATTTGCACATGTGATGATTCCTGCACTTGGGACAGATTCCAAAGATGAGAACAATTTTTTTTGTGAAGTAATGTGCTTACTAGCACCACTGTCAAAGTACCAAGCATCCGATTCCGTCTCACTGACATGCATACATCATGAACATAAGGTACTGTCCATGGCCAATCATCTTGAGCAAAACTTGCAGATTCCATGCAGATGCATCAGCCCCACAGCCATGCCCGATTCTTTCTTTTTCTCCTTCTCTAGCCTTTTCTTGAACTCATTTATGTAGTGCTCTGGTTTCCTGCAATAGTGACACTTTTCCTTCTTTTTAGGCTTATCACCTTCTTTCTCTGCATCCTTACCTGAGGATTTTGATTCTGGCTTATAGCCACCATGCAAAGAAGCTTTACCTTTGCCTTTCTGATTGGCAACAAAAGCTTGGTCACCAACTCGCATAACAGATCTATTTTTCCTAGACTGCTCTTCTTGCAAGAGTACTGAAACCATCTCATCAAAGGTAAGGGCATTCACTCTGATAAGAATGCGACAATGCATTGAGTACTGTGGGCACCAATGTACTATCAAGATATATCTCATCCATACTAGTAAGCTGCTCCTTAAAATCTTTGATCTTGGTCAAGAAGCTGTCCATTGAGTCTCCCTCATTCATGTGCTCAAACTCCAACTGTTTGTGTAGATATACAACACGTGCTTCTACCTAGTATAATGCAACAAGTGCATCCCATGCCTGTTTTAAAGTCTTACATGACAGAATATGACGAATAATGCTTCGCTTCACAGAAAGTGCAAGCAATGCATGTGCATGTGCGTCTCTTCCATTCCATCTTGTTTGAGCAGCAGTGGGAGGTACTGGTGGTGCATGTGGAAGAGCCACATTAATATCAGATTCTACTTTAGATGTACCTGCTGCAGCACCTGGTTGCACTGGTAGTTGTGAAATAGGATGCGTTTCACTATCACTGACTACATTCCAAAAAGGCCTTTAGCAACTAGTACATGCCTCATCATATAGGACCACAATGGGTAGTTAGCCCCATCAAGTTTGTCCTCAGCAGACAACATGTTGAATACATCACTACTGCGAGCCATGACTTTCTACCAAATGTAAAATCTTTTAACACACTGCAAGTACTCAATATTCACTGAATGCAACCCCCTTAATGGCTGAATCACCTGCAAAGTGTATGAAAAATAACACAGAGTAAAGAATAGAGTGTTATTGGCGAAAGTATGATGGTCTATGAAAATCCAAAATGATGCCTCTCCAAAACGTTTGTAGAAACCTTGCGGTGCCCAAAACGCGCCCAAATCACACCATGGACCCCGGAAAAGCTATATACTTTGTATACAACACACTACAATATATACCTTCTTCTCCTAAGAGGGTATCTCAATCGGAGATAGAAAAAAAGGGTCGTGAGATGAGGAGGGAGGCAGACTACTAGATCAAGTGTCAAGGAAGCTAGCTCTGATACCAATTGTTGGAATTAGGGTTAGGGTTGCAACAATGCACACACACAAGATAGAGAAGCTTGAGAGCACACAAACTCACTAGATAAGAATGAACAAATGTTTGCCAGATACAAAAGATAAGTACACTCCCCAAAATGAGTAGATAAGAGGGTGTACATACGCACGGGGGGAAAAACCTCCTAGTGAGGTAAAAAAGTACTCCGACAGTCCTACGTGTGTTCAAACACATCACTACCATATAATGCTACAAAAATAGACTATTTTTGCACTTCATAGTATGCGGGCTAGTATAAGGCAATTGCAAGATGATGATGATAAATTTTTGGTAGTTTTTCCAAAAAGTGAGACACCCCTTGGGCAACAATTTCAAGTGGGCACTCTACCTTGATTGAGGTTCCTGAACCACAAAAGAGAAACACATATCTATTGAACACATAACTTGATCAAGGTATATGTCCTTGCCAAGCTAAACCTTAAACGAGGTCACTGGACACATTGATGCAACACATCATACAACACGTAGATACCTCATTCGAGGTATCTACGTGTTGTATGATACCTCATTTGAGGTATCTTTACACATTGCCATGTAGATACCTTGATTGAGGCTCTATGCTAGGTCACATTCCATGCAAAAATATCCATATTAATTACCAAGAAAAAGAAAATATGCAAAATCTAGATGGCTAGGATGCATCAAGGACCTCGATTATCAAGAAAAAGAAAATATGCAAAATCTAGATGGCTAGGATGCATCAAGGACCTCGATTATCAAGGTTGATATATCTGCATCATCAATAGCTAGGTCGAGAAACCAATGGCCTTGATTACATCCAGGACCTCCATGATGCATCCTCGCCATCATAATGGATGGTCCAAATTGCATCATCTCGGACCTCAATCAACGTTGCGCATGGAGGCATTTGAGATCTTGGCCACCTTTCATGTGTTCCAATGGCCCAGATCTTGGCCACCTTTTGTGTGTTCATGAAAGGCATTTGACATCTTGGCCACCTTTTACATGGAATCTAGACTGTTCATGAAAGGCATTTGACATCTTGGCCACCTTTTACATGGAATCTAGACTGTTCATGAAAGGCATTTGACATCTTGGCCACCTTTTGTGTGTTCTAAAGAGCTAGATTGACTCCAAGACCTCCATCGAGATTTTAAGTACATCCTAGCCATCTCCTTAAATGTCTCCTTGGATGGCCGACATTTAATCCTATACCTTGATTGAGTTCATAGTGATAATCTTGGCCATCCCCACGGTGTCAGGAGACCTTGATCGAGCTATAAAAACTCCTAAACTCTCTCATTTTCACTATCTTATCGACACACGAGTGCACTCTTGACTTGGGCTAAAGAAGGTAGGCATCTTAATCCCTAATCTTTTTATTACTTTTAATTAGTTCTTTAATTTAATACTTCTAAAATTTTGTTTAAAAATATAAAATTTATTAATATGAATAATTTAGGTTAACCAGACCCTTATATAAGAATTTTTCAATTAATATTTCAGACCTTAGGATATCACCATTAATTAGGCCTTACTATAAACAAAATTCAATTAATGAAATTTGTAATTTATAATGTATTTTCCAAGACCTTAGGATATGACTAAAATCTTAGGATCTTAGAACCTTAGGAGGACGACATGAGTAATGTTTCTTGCCCCCTTAGTAAGGGCCCATACGCTACTCTCTTTAATGATAATACCCTTAACTGTTAATCAAATTAAGTATTATATGTATGTTCTTTTCTTTTATGACATAATAAAAAAGGTTGTCTTATATATTGTTTTTAATTGATTGTCCTCTTTTGTTTATGGTTTTCCTCTTTAATGATAAATACCATTGACTATTAATTAAATTAAGTATTATATATACTTTCATTTCTTGTATGATATAATAAAAATAAGTTGCCTTATATATTGTTTAAATTGATTGTCCTCTTTTAATTGTCTTATATATTCCAAGACTTTAGGACATTACTAATGTTTCTTGCCCCCTTAGTAAGGGCCCATATAGTACTCTTAATGATAAATACCATTGACTATTAATTAAATTAAGTATAATATGTTCTTTTCTTTCTTTTATGGTGTAATGTATTATTTTAATTGGTTGTCCTCTTTTGTGTGTTACATGTGCAGTACTTGTTTTCATTTTTGCCCATCGCCTGCTAGGTTATCCACATGGATTCACATGAGCCTAGTGCTAGTGGAGGAGATAAGCATGAGCCTAGTGATAGTGGTGGACATAGAATATTTGAGTCGATTGAGAGGGATTTGAGAACTATTAGGAGATTATGCAATAGGAGTAGAGATTCCTTCACCATGATGCACACTAGTGCTAATCTAAAGTCCATGCTTGCATCACTTCATAATAGAGCCTTGATAGCTTTCCAGATATAGATGAGTGGCTAGTGTAGAGAGAGCATCTCGCATGGCATATCGATACATGTCTAGGATCCATGGGATTAGATAGGGAGTGCTAGAGGCTTTTGGGTATAGTGGTGGAGTTTAGTCTAGATTAGCACCCCTCTGCATATCTACATGTACACATCGTGGCATGGCGGCACATGTATGTAGGTGGTATGTTGCTGCATATGGTCAAATGCCTCACCACCATGACATCCCTTTGTACTTTTTGCAAAATAGTTATACATAGATGCTCGTGGTGGCAGTACGGGATGCATGTAGCAGCATGATAGGGGGCCTCACCGAGCAGCCCATATCAGCAACAACAGAGAAATAGCTTTTATTCCACTCAGTAGTGTTGAGGTGGAGGTAAGATTGGCCACAAAGATGATCGAGCATGTGGTTCATTAGTTCTTATAGTTTACCACTCCACCTCTTATTAAGAAGCATTACACTCTCTCTCTCTCTCTCTCTCTCTCTATATATATATATATATATATGTATATATATATATATATATATATATATATATATATATATATATATATATATGTATATATATATATATATATATGTATATATATATATATGTATATATATATATATATATATATATATCGATCTTGGGACATTCTATAAATTAACAGTGCTTGATTATTTGGGTAGGCTCCCCTAGAGCTACTAGTGCTGAGACTATTGCAGTAACAAGGATGAGAGAGGAACACTCACTCAAGAGCTACAGAGTAAGCGAGAGATGAGATCGAGTGATTGACACTTACATTGCAGATGGCAAGAGACACAATTGCTATAGAGGTGCGTCAAGCGAGAGATATTGGCATCATCTACCTAGTAGGTCTCTTGCTTTGTAATTAAACTATTTATATTTAAGATATAAACCTAAATTACTTAAATTATACCTAATTAGAGAGAATAACCAAAATTTTATGTGCTTTACTTTTTGAGTAGGTAGTTCATGAGATGGAGACAACTTTAGCAAGCCAAAGGCAGAGGTAGAGAGTGCTAGAGCTGAGGTAGAGGAGCATGAGAGGATTGCCTAACATAGAGTGGAGTAGTTAATCTTGCATGTCTAAGAGTTTTGTAGGTCCTCCAACATGACAGCGCCTTACCTTCCTTTATATCCACGGCCTACATAGGTTTTTTGATGACCTATCTCTTGAGATGCACCACCATTTCTCTGTGTGAGGCTTATTGTGCTCTATGCCTCAAGTATATGGATGCCTTTGGTGGATATGCTCTTGGGTGTGGACATTTTTCATTTGTCTTGTAATCAAGAGCTAGTATATTTCTTGACATGTCCATCTTGCCAAGCATGAGTTGACTGATTTCTCGGCATTGATGACCTCCATCTAGGCTTTGCTTGTGTTGATGCTAGGATTTGCACGTCTTTGGATTTTACCTCTGCCACAGTGACATAGAAGTGATGCCGAGGATAGAGTACATGAGCCTGAGGTGCCTCAGGAGAGATTGAGTGGAGTGCACATGAATTCGATGCCTACTAGTCCTTCAAGAGAGGAGGCTCACTGCACATGAATGTTAGGTGGTGCTAGTCCCAATGGCACCTCAAGCAATAGTGGTGGGAAACAGTGCCGCTTCATATGAGCAGCGTGTCCTTATAGGTAGCCTTACAGGGTAAAGGATATTATACTTGCAGAGTGGCATGCTTGGACCATAGTAGTCGATTAAAGATTTTGGGTTTACATACAAAGATGTCTTACAATAGCACGACATTGAGAGAGGGAGCAGGTTGGATCTTATAATGAGTGTGTTGTATGTAGGGGTGGATTTACTCCCTAAATGTCACTTTGAAGTGACAATGTGGTGCATATTTATCCACGAGAAGCACTGTGCTTAATGAACACTCCTCTTGTGATTCTCTTGCGTAAAGCTTTCTTGTTAAAAACTTGCGAGGCATGAAAATTCTCCTCCCAAAACCTTTCTATCAAAGCCCTAATGGTTTCATCTAGTAGGCGACCATGCCTAGCTACATGACCACTACTCGCCTCACCACAAATCACCAGCCTCATTGGCATCTAAACATTTCCATCTACTAGAGCAAACTCTAAGTGCATGTGGTGCTATGGAAAGGATGCAAGATGTGGCACTGAACTTAGCCTTCATTTGGGAGCTTCTCATGGCTGCCATAATAGCCTGTCGAGTAGCCAACGCATTTGCACAGTTCCTCTTCTTGATAAAACCACACAGGAATGGTGAATGAACACATTGTAGCACCACCATGCCAACTCTCCTCTCTCTTTGACCTCCAATGTTAGAAAGCACCCTACACTTTACCATGTTGGGATGATCGATCAAAGCATCATCAAGTACACATGATTGCGATAAAGACGTGAGGTCTTTGAAATAGAATTGGAAAATTGTATGAGCATGGCAATGCACCCTTGACTTTGATAGTTCGTTCTTAGACACAGTATGGGTGCCCAGAGGAGGGGGTGGGTTCTTCTGGGGTTTTTTTTTACAAAATCTCTATTTTTATAATGTAAAAAACATAATATTTTAAAATTAATTATTTTTAAATTTTAAAATATTTATTAATTAGATATTTTATTCTTTAAAGTTTCATATTTGTTTTTTCTTTCTATGTACATTTCTCATGTATGATGTTATCTTCAAAAGAAAAAGATATATTAAATTAATTTAAAAAAATTAAAAAAATAATTTGAAATGGAAAGGGAGAGAAGTACCACATGGAAAAGGTGTGCCCTACCATGTGGGAAGGGAGAGAGGTGCCACATGGTAGGCGTGCCCTGACATGTGACACCCACCCTGCCATGTGGCACCACTATGGCTAATGTGGCTACTCCCCATGTCTACAAGGATTGACATGTGGAGGGATGATGTGGAAGGGTGCATGACATGGCATTCCATGATGTGGCATGTCATGTCACCAAGTGTGGGGTGGCATGCAACGGTGGTAAGATGATGTGGCATTAATGATGATTAGGATGATGAAGTGAAAAGTTAACTACGTTGGCCATGTTGACATGGAGGGTGGAGATGGCAAAGTAAGGTGGCATGGTGCTTATATGAATTCTCCCCAAGTTGATGTGGACCAAAGTGGCATGTACATGTAGGATTTGTGCTCACCCAAGCCTCACACATGGCATGATCTCTAGGCTTTGTAGATTACCAAGCCTCAATTTCCAAACCTAACCAGGATTAGTTTTAGACTTGAAAAGGGGAGAGTGGACACAATATGGGGATTTTCATTTGGGAGGAGTGAAAATGGACCTTTTGATACTCAAATTAAGCCATTTTTAAAAATAAATTCATGGTAACAAGTATAGTAATCCCTTGAGTTTTTAGATAAAAAGATTCAATATTTGATTTTCTAGAATTAAATTACAATTGATTTACTCGGCCAAACACCATTTGCTCAATTTGTATAGATCTAGTGATCATTGGATTGTGGAAGATTATGAAAAATCTAACAATTATATTTTTGCAAATATAATTATAAAATTTATTCTAGCTGTTCAAAGGCCCACTAAATCAATTGTATTTTTGTAAATATAATTTATAAAATTTATTCTAATTATCAGAGGTCGAGTAAATCAATTGTAATTTAATTCTAGAAAATCAAATATTGAATCTTTTTATCTAAAAACTCAAGGGATTACTATACTTGTTACCATGAATTTATTTTTAAAACTGGCTTAATTTGAGTATCAAAAGGTCCATTTTCACTCCTCCCAAATAAAAAGCCCCATATTGTGTCCACTCTCCCCTTTTCAAGTCTAAAACCAATCCTGGTTAGGTTTGGAAATTGAGGCTTGGTAATCTACAAAGCCTAGAGATCATGCCATGTGTGAGCCTTGGGTGAGCACAAATCCTACATGTACATGCCACTTTGGTCCACATCAACTTGGGGAGAATTCATATAAGCACCATGCCACCTTACTTTGCCATCTCCACCCTCCATGTCAACATGGCCAACGTAGTTAACTTTTCACGTCATCATCCTAATCATCATTAATGCCACATCATCTTACCACCTTTGCATGCCACCCCACACTTGGTGACATGACATGCCACATCATGGAATGCCATGTCATGCCATGTCATGGTAGATGTGGTAGGTGGAAAAAATGGTGTTTTTTTTTACAATTGTAATGCCTTTTAAATGATATAGAAAATAAAAAAACACATAAAAATACTATATAAATCAAGTTCAGCTCTATGTTATGTGAATTTGTGATACGCAAAGTGGAAACATCATATGAGTAGTGATGTTAAAGTTATAGGCAATTCACTCTCATTTAGTCTACCTGTCCAGGGCTTATACATAGATGTTGTACCCAAATAAAAAGGGCTTTGAAGTTATTGGATATTCAATTGGATTATAGTTTTAGGTGCCTAACTTTGCATGTAGTGCTTCATTAGAAGACCTTGATGTGAAACTCCTTGGCTAACTAGGAGAGATTGGCCATTCTTTATGAAAAGCTACTTGTTTTTACTAAATAAAACTAGATAACCACATCTTGCAACCACCCTATTACTCATCAATTCAAAGCAAGATATGTAATGAGATATTCCCTTGCTACTCTTTGTTTGCTTTAATAATTGTTTATTCTCAATATTTCTTGTAAAAGCTTTGGTTTTCTTGTTGTACTTATGTAATTATTCTAAATTTATTGTCTTTCTCAAGGTGCAATTTTTGTGCTTAGTAAATCTCTTTGTAAAGTTGTTCCTTTTTAGGTTTTTAACACTCTAATTATTTTGCAATGGTGTTCGACTCAGCCTCTGCATTTTCCATATGAAATTGAGCATCCTTTAATGTCCACTTTAGGTCCTTAAGGCATGTCTGTGCTGCCTCTTTTTTATGTCTCTCCTCTTAGGCTAGCCTTGCTTTGATCTTAAGAGCCTCAACCTACTATTGTACTTGCACCACCTTAGCATTTGCTTAGTTTTTCCTAATAATGTGCTTGGTCTTCCATGGATTTTTCATACTTTTTCTTTACTTCTATATCATCATCCTTGCTCTCAACACCCTTATCTACTCTCCTAAACTCTTTGCTTTTTGAGGAGTTAAAATTGCTAGGTGTAGAGCAATGCTCACTTATTGGATAGATAAGTTTGATTTGTCCTTTGGTGAACTCTTCATCTTGATTATCATTATCTTAGTAACCATTCTTGAGTAGGAGATTGGAGCTCCTTGAATGTGCTCTATTGTAGCTTGAATGTGCTCTATTGTAGTTTGAACTTGCCAATATCTTAAAGTACTATGAGTGTCACAAAAGAGATACGTTAGTAAGCTCGATATATCTTGACTCCACCATCATTGTTGCTAATATGAGTATTGAAGTCCTATTTTTCCCATGATTTCTCAAAGAAGTTTGCATGTGAATTGCTTAGAAAAGGGATCTAGAGAGCACATCCGTGTGTTCAATGCACACTTTGACATTTCCATAAACTATGGATCCTTCTTTGCATAAAAATTGCCTAGACAAGGGACCTAGAGCGCATGCTCAACCATGCGTTTTTCAATGTGCTTTGTATCAATGTCTGAGCCTTTTTACATCTAAATTCTACTCATCCATGTATATACCAAAGAGACACATGTGTCTATTCATTTTAAGCATATTGTAATGCTCAAAAATTTTCACAGCTTTGATACCACAATTATGTGGCTTATAGATGTTTATGAGGAGGATTGGCAAACTTTTTACATAACAATGTCATTTAAACAAGTGGAACATGTAGTAAACTAGAAGCTCTAGGGTTCTCACATCACTTGGTGTGTTAGTGTTTTCTATGGGTTGAGCACCAACATAGTACGTTTAAATTTTAATTTACGATTGTATAATTTTGTTAAAAAAATGATGCTATATGTATGAGATTTTAATTACAAAAGCAACTAAACTATGCAGATTATTAATAAAAATTGATTGAATTGCAAAAAACAAAGTAGCTAGCTAGAAAAATAGCTAGCTAGCTAGTTTGTTGCTTTGCCAAAGAAGAACCAACTAGCTTGCTGATTCTAAACTAGCAAAACCTATTTATGTTAAACATAGTAAAACATAGCTATGCTAAATTAATGTAGTGAATTTTAACCATTGAAACCTAATTACACTAAACGAGTATAGTGGCACACGTTGTGCAAAGGGAACTAGCAAGATATTTTTAATTATTGAAACCTAATTACACTAAACGAGTACAGCGGCACATGTCATGCAAAGGGAACTAGCAAAAAATGTGTAGCACATGATATAAAGATCCCCACCATCACAATGATGATTACATGGCATAGAGGGAATAAGCTTGGTTGACATAGATTGACATTAAGGTGACACGTGCGATATAATGAGAGCAACATGGTGTTTGTTTACTGTTAGCACAAACAACTACATGGTGACACATAAGGGAAGTAGTAGTACAATAAGACTACTGTGGAGGAGTACATGTGGCAAATTTGGTTTGCAGCTATGGAGTTTACACATGGAATACTTTTTGTAGGGGAGAAATAAGTCATTGCATGACTACATTTTCATAAGACTATGATACTAATAAAATCCCACTTAATCAATGTTGTATGACTGCATTTTCACTAGACTATGATACTAATAAAATCCCACTTCATCAACGTTGCAACCATAGCTAGTCTTTCCTTTGAAGAGTCCTTCTTGTACCATCCTTCCAAGTAATTTTCTCACATAGATCTAACAAATTTTTCGACATAGATCTAGCACACTATCAAACTATTTTAGATCATTCTCCTCCATTTTGGGTATAACTTCACAATTGACGTACTCTTGTAAACCCTCCTTGACTATATCGTGATGATGCTAACCATGCCTCTCTTTATCTCTTCTTTCACCTTTGTAATAATTTTAATTTCTTCTCTCTATGGGGCATGAATTTCCAATCTCGATTTGTTTTATGAGGTCTTGAGATGATCTCTTTAAGCTCATCAAGCTACCTCTTAAGTGTTATGTTCATTTCCTAGAAAGAGATGAGATAGGTTTTAAAGATGGACTCTACCTACCCATGCATAGCACCGATAGGTTACTTACAAATTCTAAATAATTATTTGTGTTTAACTTTTATGTAAAAAATATTTTGAATAGATATAACCATTTGATATAAGAAATAAGAAATTAAGGTTCATATAAGAAATAAAAAATCAAGGTTCATAAGAAAAATGATAAGGAAAACAAACTTGTTAAAGTTCTTTTTGATATAAAGCTAAAATACTCATTGGCATTCTAGGGCACCCATTTTCCTTGAATAAACCATGCTTCCAAATTTTTATTAATGAAAGCTACTTGATATCGGCACCAAAGGTCATAATAATGCCTCCCTTTATGCAAGAAAATGGTGGTGGTGGGTGAGAAATTTATGGCTCCTCTATCATGTTAAATCCTAGAGTAGCTTGCAATGATGTCATAATTAGTTTCATGTTTTGTAAAATATTCAAACTTGCATGTTATGACAACTACCTAGAGTAACAAAAAGGAGTATAATTCAATAAGTGTAATAGGAGAAGCATGCCTTTAAACAAGGTTTCTCATCATCAAAATGTTCAATTCAAGATTTTAACATGTTGGTGGGTCCATCAGGGAGAATTTCATGATAAAATACTAATTTAAATTAAGCACTAACTTAAAGAAAATATTGAAGTCATGTTACATATTAATGTTACGAGCTCATTACACTCATTTTATATAGAAAACATGCTTTGAAGAGCAAACTTTCTCATTATGTCCAAACACGTGAATTCATGCCCAAAATATATTTTAGGATCATCGTACACTTCATGAAATATGTTGGAATATCTCGTAGAACTTAGTCCATATATTACATACTTGATTATGAAATGTGTGCATCTAACTCTTTTAATTAACTTTTGCACCTTATAAAACATATATTGAGCAAGAAAGGAAGGGCCATTGGTTTATTCATGTAAAAAATAGAAGGTTGAGTGATGAGTGAGGTTATTGTGATGCTAAGCATGAGTTGTTTACCTAATCATTGTCTTTTACTTATAAGGGCAAACATAGATATGGTTGTTAAAAGATTTCATTACGATTATGTGATCTTGTGTAGTACTATAGCATTGTTTTGTGATGTGATACACAAAACATAAGTGTGTGAAAGCATAATAGTAGTGAAACTATATTGAGGACCTACATTTAGTGGGACCTTGTATGGATGAAAGTGGTGCTCATTAGTGTTAAACAGGATGAAAGTGACAAACTAGCCACAATAGTGTGATAAGGAGGGAAATATGAGGCCTCATCTCTCTGATGCTTATCTAGCTTTCTTTTCACTAAACTATCAATTATGTTCTTGTGCGAACTATAAATGCATACAGTTTTCCTTATTGAAAAGAGTCTTAAACCATTACACATGGATATAAAGCGGGTGGGTTCTTTTTTTGAAGTTGATTATAGGTTGCACCCCATGCTAACATGTGATTAGTGCCCTGAGTGTTTGGACAAGGGGTGTTTTTGCTCATCGTAGAGCCGGTTGAAATTTAAAGCATGACGGTTGATAGAAACTCAGAAAAAAAAAAGGATTTTCGGGATCAAAAAATCATGTGAAGTTTTTGGTTGAGTCAAATGAAAGGAAATGTGAATGGTGATGGGATAAACTTTATTGGGAATAGTGAGGGTCATGATGTATGTAGAATGTGCAAAGGTGGTGTCCTTGGTCTTTTTGGGTTGTGATGGGGGATGATGAGAGGCATGGGCGCACTTGGGTGCTAAAAAGAAAGAAAAGAATAATTATTGCGCCCACTAAGCCTTAGAAACAATAATTTCATAAAACCACCCACCACCACTTCGTATATGAGTAGTCACTATATATATATATACAAGAGAATCAAAGTGCATGCAGGTATTCGCCACCTTCGTGATCATCAAACACGCCACTGCATCATGGCGCTTGACGTAGCGCGTGCAGCACGCTGCAACCTATCATGCAGCTTCTTAATCTCCGTAGCTTCCCCTTAATCGCCTCCGTTAGTTATTAATTACTCTACTCGCCTGATTCGTGCTGAATTCGGCCAGTATTAGCTTAGCGCTACATGCAAGCCACTGCATCATGTCGCTTGACGTAGCGCTGCAAGCTATCAATCTTCGCAGCTTCCCCTTAATCACCTTCGTTATATATTTAATTACCCGACTCGCCTGATTCGTGCTGAATTAGGCCAGTATTTGCTTAGCACTGCTAGCCAATAGATTAGCTTATCGGTTGACAGGATTAAGAAGAGAGGGGTATTGATTATGGAGTGCAGTAGGGCGACGCTTCTCTTAATCCTTTTCTTCACCCTTAATGGAGCTGTGGTGGAAGTGATTAATGCTTGTAGTGTGGGCTTCTACAACAGCCGCTGTCCGAGAGCCGAGGTCATCATCCGGAGTGTTGTGAGCAACGCCATTTCCCACAACAATGGCATAGGAGCTGGCTTGCTTCGCATGCACTTCCATGACTGCTTTGTTGAGGTGAATAATCAATGTATCATGCAAAATGTAGCTTCTTATATCATGTAATGTGTGTGGGTGTGTGCGCGGCCGCACCCGCGCATGTGCGCACACACACACACACCAGTACACTGTGAGCAAGGAATAGAAGTAGGCATATATGTGTGTTTGTGTGTGTATACATAGAAGTAGGCATATATATATGTGTGTGTGTGTGTATACACACACACACACATATACATATGTGTTTGTGTGTGTACACACATATATGTGTGTGTGTGTATATACACACACATATATGCCTACTTCTATATGTGTGTATATACACACACACACACATACACACACACACACAAACACACATATATGCCTACTTCTATTCCTTGTTCACAGTGTACTGGTGTAAGGGTACTATTGGCTTTCTTCTTTTTTACAAGATTCATGTACTTTAGTTGATTTTGTGTCTGAATGACCTGCCATCTTACATTTTGTTGGGTTTGTAGGGCTGTGATGGCTCTGTGATGCTTGACTCCACACCAGGCAAGAAAGCAGAGAAGGATGCCATTCCGAACCTTAGTTTACGCGGGTTTGAGGTGATAGACCTTGCAAAGGCTGAGTTGGAAGCTCACTGCCCGAATGTGGTGTCATGTGCTGATATCCTTGCCTTCGCTGCCCGTGACAGCGTCCACCTGGTGATTGCATTGACTCTGCAAGTTCATCTTTAATTTTTCTGATTTTAATGTCTTGCTCTTGAAACTTTGCCTTTCCAACCTGTTTTCACCTCCATATCAAATTGGTCTATATGACATCTGATCTTAAGTGGCAATCTTGCATGCCATTCTCATGCTAAGCCTAGAATAATCACATCATAAACTCTTAAATATCTAACAATGGTTGAGTTGCCCTTCAAATTGTCAACTTGCTTTTGAGTTGATTACTGTTTATTTTGGGAATTGATGATCAGCTTGGAGGGCCTTTCTGGCAAGTGCCTGCGGGCCGTCGAGATGGATTGGTTTCCAATGCATCCCGAGCAGTGGCAAACCTACCAGCTCCATTCTTCAACGTGAAGCAGCTCACACATAGCTTTGGTCTCAAGGGCCTTACTCAAGATGAGATGACCACATTATCAGGTTAATCTATATCTCCACCATTACCAGTGAGGTGCTCATAGTTGTCTATAAATCCGCATTGCATTTTTGTATTGCGCCGGCCTCAGATATAGATCAATGATGGTCCCATTATTAAACAGACATCAACATACCAAGGTGTTCATGTTGTTTTAAAAGTATCTGGAAACAATCATGAGAAAACCCCCATATCACATGCATGCAATGAATATTTATTACCCTAGAAGCTTGTAAATAAGCAAAAAATGCAGCTTTTAGTAGCTTAATCAACAAAGTGTTAAAGAGCATCCTTGCTCCACCAATGCATTCCAATACATGAATTATAAATTGATCTACCTAGCCAATGAACTTGGAAAGGAACCAAAAATGCCTTCAAGAGAGCTCAACAGTTCTTGTTCTTGCAGGAGCCCATACCATAGGAGTTGCCCACTGCACATCCTTCAGATACAGGCTATACAACTTCAGCAACTCAAATGCAATGGACCCGACCCTCAATGAGCTATTTGTGGAGAAACTCAAAGCCATGTGTCCACTAGTTGGCATGAAATCTTCTGACCCGAGTGTTGGTCTCGATTCAATGACACCCGACAAGTTCGATAACGCTTACTACTCCAATGTGGAGCTTGGCCAAGGGTTATTGCAATCAGATGAGGCTCTCTTTTTAGACCCCATAACCTCCATGGCAGTTAGAAGCAATGCCAATTCAGAGCTCTCCTGGTCCTCCAAGTTCAAAGAGGCCATGATTAAGATGAGCTTGATTGAAGTCAAAACAGAAAATTTGGGAGAAATTAGACATAATTGCCATGTAATTAACACAGGATGACATGTGCATCACCCTATCAAAGTGTTCTATTTCAATTGCAGTGGAGACCACTTTTAGCATTGGCACCCCTAATTGCAACCCTTACATAACCTTGATATAAAAACCTAATATAAGTCACCAATTCACCAGCATTTGCCTAGATAGTTATGTATTTGTTTCTTAATGAGCTCCCCATGCTATCTGAGTTGATGCACCTCAGCTTGCCCCTGGGCCAACTGAAGTGTCCCCTGACACAATTTCTCTTAAGCTGCTGAACGCCGACATAAATGTTGCAGATCATCAATATTATCACACCTCTGTTTTCCTGCTCCATGTCACATACATGTAACATGTAGCACAATCAATTCCTCAAATCGTCTTGCGATGGTTCCTAGGCAACAAACGTTAATCACAGGTTCACAGCACTCATGGCATGTAGTCCATGATGCAAGATGAGGCCAAAGAAGCCCATTTAGATCAGTATTGCATAACTCTTTGACACAAAGTGAGCCAATTGAAGACCATCAAATGGGCCACTAGTTGGCTGCTTGTTGTTGATCTTATAAAGCACTGCTAGGCTGGACAGCTACCCATTATAATTAGCCACCATTGCTAGACTTGGACGTGCTGACTGGGGGGGCAGAGCCATCACTTGTTGGAGTGCCAAAACCATCGAAGCTTCGCGATGTATATCGAAGTTAAAGGGTGTTGAGATAGTGGAGACAGACATTGGGTAAAATCTGGGGGAGGTGAACAACTGGGCATCTACAATGCTGAGCAAATGCATATGCTCAATGCCTTGCTGGGGGTTGATGTTGCTAAGCAAGGTCAACCCACCTGGTATGATGAGCATCATCCATGCCCAAAGCCGCGGTCCAAGCCATGAGGCAATGCAGGCAGCTCTTCCTCCTCTTCCTTCTCCTCTCCTCTTCATCTTCACACAAGATCAATTATAGTGCATGTACCCAACTGATTTCTCCATGGTGCTCTCAACGGGCACTAGCTGCAGGTTACACATGTTTGCTAAGCTTTAGGATGCAACAGCATCTGCTCCCTTCGACCGACCCCTCCTGCCTACCCGAAGGTGTTCCTGTACATATCAATGGCATAGTATGGTCAAGCATTGTTGCTACGTAGGAGTTAATACACAGAGCAGCATGAATGTACTGCATTGTTATTTTGTGTTGCATGAATAAATCTTGGATGGTCGCACCACATCCCTCGTGTGTTTGCTTTGTGTTCATGTTTCTCTCTCACACACAGAAGTGGGGCAGATTGGCTAGTGCGAAGACCCTTATAAAGGCTACGATCCACCTGAGTTCCAAGTCCCACCATTGGTCACATATGCACTCGTGTTGCATTCTATTGATGTTAATACCCCCCCCCCCTCTCTCTCTCTCTCACACACACACAACTATCAAAGACTTGCCTAACTCCCTATTATTAAAAGCACACTGGTTAACATTTCTCCGCACAACTGCACTCATTTATGCTTTTAAAAATCATCGAGCTTACGACTTGTGTATTGATGGTTGATCCATAGGTATTGAGCTTGCAACATGTGTAACGCCAATAGCTTAGGAAAATAGCTCATTGATAGATTAGCACAAGAGCAAGACTCTATTGCACAATGGAAAAGTATGTTGCATTATGAGAGAGAGTGATACAAGTCCATAAGTATTCACACACTTAAACTATGGTCAATCGGACGCCTAAGGCTCATAAGGGGCCTATTGCTTATACAATGCTTAATCTCATAATACATGCATGAAGTACATTCACATGAAATCCATTTAAGCTTGATGCGACACGTTTATGAAGCATGAATCACCATAAATATTCAGCTGGACCATTTTTGGGCATCTGTCCAAGTTGTATATTTAGACATGGTTGCTTTATAGATTGATCATACATGCTTGTGGTGTCTCTGTCTTTGCTATTTAATGTAGAATTATAGAGGAAACTCATGTTAACCCATTGTTTGATCATACATACTTGTGGTGTTTGTGAATTTGCTACTTTTTATATTGGCAACTCCCATTGTTTGATCATACATACTTGTGGTGTTTGTGAATTTGCTCCTTAATGTAGAATTATAGAGGAAACTCATGTTAACCCAACAATGGGTTTTAACAAGAGTTTCCACTATAATTCTACATCAAATAACAAAGACAGAGACACCATAAGTATGTATGATCAATCTATGAAGCAACGGTATCTAAATCTAGAACTTGGATGGGCACCTGTGACAAAATATTTATGGCGATTCCTCCCCAAGAACGTGTGGCAACAAGCTAGAATGGATTTCCTATGAATTACTCCACGCATGTATTATGAGATTAAGCATTGTATAAGCAATATGCCACTTATGAGCCTAGGGTGCCCAATCTACCACAGTTTCATTGTGTGTAAACACTTATGGCCTTGTATAGAAGTCATTCCCTCTCATAATACAATATACTCTCCCATTGTGCAATAGAATCTTGCTCATGTGCTAATCCTCTCTCTAATCTTCTTCTCTAATGCATGCTAGTGAGCTTGTATGATGAGTGTTGTGAGGTGAGAGGAGGAACGAGGATTATTCCCTTGTGGTGTTGCCAAAAATGTTATTGCCCGTTTCGGCCTCTCCTAGAAATACATTCACAAGAGATTACCTTAGTAAGATACAACTGCCATGGGGATATTTCTAATGGTGGAGCTCAAGGTCTCCAAGCTCCACACCTCCTTGGGTAGCAGTTTTTGTCTCACCTTCTCCCACGAGATGTTGTCATCCACCACATTGCTCTATAAGTCCTCGTCCCTCCTCTCACCTCAAAACACTCATACTATAAGAACCCTACCCCCTATTCTATCAAAATAACTACATTAGAAGACTAAACTAAGTGTAGGGAGACTCACTTAAGGCCTCTATACATCAATATCCTATTGTTCGACAATTCCAACAACTTAACTATTTGGAAAAGACCTTGAAAAAACCTTACTATAGGAATTGAGTACGATTCCACCAAGTAAGAATATCCATTTCATAATTCTCACAAATAAGAGGCATCAACAGCATCCTCGTTTAAGAAATTTTACCTTTCGCTGCTCAACTTTTACATTCTACCCCTAAATTTTCTATTTTTATCCAAATTTTCTAAATTTACAAAGAGGTTTGGTCTCTGGTTTAAGAAAGCACCCGCAACTCGAGTCCACCCTTCCTCCCACTTTCTAGTTGTTTAATCCATTTTAGCTTCAACCAGCTCCAAAGACTCTGCCTAACACCATCTAATCCCATGGGTTATAGCGCCTACCACCTCCCCACACTGGCCCTATGGAGCCAGTGTGAACTCAACACCCATAATTGAAATTCCTTTATTCATTATGCACTCACCCATCAAGATATGAAAATAGAGTTCACACATGCACCCCACAGAAAAAATAGCCCTTTATTGAATTAGTAACATAACATAATCTATCAAATAGCAAAACACCAACAATATCCAAAATTTCTACAACATAACCATGATCCTCAGACCAGGAAGGTATGCACCATTCAGCCTGAGCACTCTAGGACCACTATGCAGTCTAGCGGGGGAGGCCATATGCCTCACATCCAAATTCTATAGTATCCAAATGGAGCCCCTTTTGATAGCCATACCACTCCCAAGGCACGAACACTCTAGTGGCTTGGAGCTCACATGAGACCATCACTCAAGAACAGTCCCCAGGCACCCTGCCCATTGCCGCGCCTCTATCCTTCACACCGATCATGCTCAGAGTACACCCATGTTTGACCAAGATGGGTCTCAGATGACCGTCCTCGTGGCGTGATGCACCTCTCGGGTGACATCCCCCATGGTAAATTTTTCACTGTGTGGATCTTTCACATGTGTTCCACAAGAAAACAACAAGGCAATAACTACATTGTCCAAACCAATAAGACATGATTCATACAATCCATGCAGATCAAGACCATGTAAATCATCACACAAGTTTGACGAGACATTCTCTGCTCCCATCGCACGACTCCGAATGATGATGTCTCCTTACTTAAGCTCACTAGTCCTTTTTACTCGATTAAGCCATATGATTCTGAGCTCTCTTCTTTCCTCAATTGTTCACAATTCTTAATACTAGTTCACAATCGACCTAGAGTTTCTTAGTCTACCTAAATCCCTAAATTATCTAGGATTCAATCCATGGGATTTCTTAGAGTCTTAGTCTTCAGCATTCAATCTTATCCTAGACATCTTCAATAGGTCTACCAATCATTTAACTCAACTCTAAGATTAATGTCATTTCAGGGTCATGGTCTTAATTATACACCATGGTCTACTAGAAATCTAGATAATTTCAATGAAGACAATTTGTGTACTTGTCCTTCTTTATATATTTTTAAACAAGACTTGATGCTCTAAGGGCCTTTATTCAAATTTAACGCGCACAATTTGAAAGTTTAGAGAGAGAATAAATGTTCTTCTCTTTTTCCGTCATTATGCATACCTCTATTTACTATTCAAATTTACCCTTATCCTCAATCCACTCCTCTATTTTTGAGATTAAAAACACCCCTCCTTGGAGTGATTAAGTTTTAGTTTACTTAGTATCAACTCGGGTGCAGGTTGACCACAAGGTTCACAATGTGCATGTTGATTTAAAGTAGGCCCTAATTTACCCTTATCCTCAGTCCACTCTATTTTTGGGATTAGACACAACCCTCCTTGGAGTGATTAAGTTTTAGTTTACTTAATATTAACTTAGGTGTAGGTTGACCACAAGGTATGCACATGTTGATTTAATTTAGGCTCTAATTTATCTCATGAGGCTCCATCTACATGATTTTCCTAGAATTTCTAGTACTTTATCACCTAAGGGTTTTAGGAAAAAAATTCTCATCTATATTTTTCCTTAATGAGCCCTTAGTAAACAATATGAATGCATTTTATATGCACATAAGTGCACAATTGGTGCATCTCACAAATTGACACAGATTCCATAAAGTTTGCAAGGGAAAGTGTCCAAACCTAACCTTCCCACAACTTCACCTAACAGAGGATGAATTTTGGACTTCTAAATTAACTTTTATCCTAAGGTTCCAAGTTTAACCTAAGTTAAAATTAAGCCAAATTAGATTAACCTAATTCAAGGTTAAATTGAATCAATGGTCTCTCTTATGATTTTCGTATTCAAGGGTGATTTCTCTCAACAAACCCCTTCTCTAAATTTATTACAAAAGTAAAGGTTAATTTTTAATTAACCAAGTAAATTAATTAAATTAGGGTATGGTTAAGGCTTAATTTAAGGCCACAAATTTTATATTTCTAAGACTAACTTGATCCTTGATTCAAATTTATGAATTAATATTCATCCTAGGCCTTGGAGTATAAAACCATGCATTTTTTACAAAACTGTTAATTTATGTAAATACTATATAGGATGTCATAACCAAAGGTGTAATATTAAAGTAATTTATCTAATCTTGCAAAGATTTTAGAAAGTGCAAGTAATCACATTCTCATATCAGAATTTAGTGGTAGATCTTGCATTAGCATTCTGTGTAGCTTTAGCCTCTGTTATAGAAGTGCACTCCTCAAGTAATGTAGCCTCCAATTACTCCAAAATATGTGCAAAAAGTATACTAGACTTTGACCAACGTGTAAGAGATGTAATATTTGTACTTTGTGACAATTTGTGCAGTAGTACCAAAGCCTTTAAAGGTCACAAGAAAATTTTATGGATTTATAGCTAGAGGGGAGAGGCCTATATATAGCAAACACATGCATGCATGAGAGTAATTAAGTTGATTGCACAAGTGAATCCATGTTAACCTATAGAGTGGTTGACATACCTCCCTTTCTAATGGTGACTACATCCTCGCATCACCCAAATCAGTGGTGAAGCTGCCTATTTCTGGGGGTGGAGAGGTGTGGATGGTCTCGAATACGTCATGAAGTTAGCATGCGAGCTTAAGTGGTATGCTTTGGGACTATTCTGTCACCGCATGCAGGACGTATTGGTGAGAAGATTTGGGTAGCCCTAGTGGTAGCCCTGGTGGTAGTAGGTAGCATGTTGAGGAGGCATGGAAAGTGATAGGTGATGTACAAGTTCTTCATGCTAGCCCTAGTGGTGGCAATGTGTTAAGCCAGCATGGAAAGTGATAGGTGATGTAGAGGTTATTTATGGCAATGTGTTGAGGTGGAATGGAAAGTGATAGGCGATGTAGAGGTGGTGGCAATGTGTTGAGGCAACATGGAAAGTGATAGATGTAGAGGTTCTTCATGCTAGTCCTAGTGGTGGCAATGTGTTAAGGCAGCATGGAAAGTGATACGTAATGTAGAGGTGGTGGCAATGTGTTGAGGCAACATGGAAAGTGATAGATGTAGAGGTTCTTCATGCTAGTCGTGTGGTGGCAATGTGTTGCAGCCGCATCATGGAAAGTGATAGGTGATGTAAAGGTTCTTGTTAAGGCAACATGAAAAGTGATAGGTGATGTAGAGGCTCTTTATGGCAATGTGTTGACTTCGTGCTAGCCCTCGTGGCAATGTGTTGAGGTAGCATGAAAAGTGATAGGTGATGTAGAGGTTCTTTATGACAAGGCCTCTATGGTTATGGAAGTGGTATGGACCCTTCAATATTAAGTAGTTAGTAGAAGCAATCCATACCCTGTTGACTAGCAGAATGAGCATGAGGACCACCATAGAGTGATTAGCATGGGTAGATAGGAGTCCAGATCTTTATGGCACACGACATGAGAGTATGTGCCGATCTCACAGCGTGATGCTTAGAGATGAGGCTTCTAGGTGGAAATACGTCGGCCAGGGAGAGATTATGTTGGCATGGAAGTGGATTCAAAGTAAAAGGTTGCATGGATTGAAGCTTGTTGGGGGTACTTGCAAGGTTAAGGGTGCCCCAAGTGATGGGTCGTACCATGGGCCACGCTTACATGCCATGGTCCCCATCCGGAATGTACCAAAAGGGTTGATGAGGTTAAGTGCATGTTCATGTGTGCGTGCAAACCATGAGATGCGAGATGTAAAAAACTTGTGGTACCCATAGTGAAATATGTAGGTGGTGTGCATGGAAAAAGGGCTAAATGTGTGCTCGTGTATGTGCAGTCCTTCAACATGAAGACTTCTCCAACTCAACTACTTTCTTTGACATTTACTAGACATCCCTTTTCTAGGGGAGTCAAGATCATTAGAGCTCCTTTGCTCATAGCTGCAAATGGGATTGGGTGGCTTCTAGGGCTCAAGATATTTGGTGTTATCGAGCACTCGGGATAGAGGCAGTGTGGGGATCACTAATTGGTGTGGTCGAAGATGAGGATACAAAAGGTTCATGTTTTAGGAAGATCCAGGTGATAGTTTGTACTATGGGCCCACCACTACCATGTGGTCGAAGATGAGGACACAAAAGTTCCTATGAATTTTAGGAAGATCAAGGTGATGGGTTGTTCCATGGGCCACCATTGCCATGTCCCCCCCTTAGAAATGTACATGGAGGGTTGTCAAGGATGTGAGGCTTAATGCAAGTGGTACCTATGATTTGTTTTGTTGCCCAAACTACCCAAAGAGGGGGCTTGATGGCTTGTTAGGCTCCTTCTTTGTTGGAAGAGTACTTCTTGCTATAGCTTCCTTATGAGAATTCATCAAGGTTATCCCCCTCATTTTGCTAGGCTTATGGCTTTGGAAAAAGGAAAAGGCCACATGTGCCTCATCCATGGAGATGTTATTTGCCACACTGTAGTCGTCCACTCAAGACTCAACACATCGATGGTTCTAGAGCACATATTTGGCATTGCCTAGCCAATAGGGTATCTGACTATACCCAATAGGATAAGGGGGTAGAACTTACCCATATTAACTACAATTCAGGAGAACTTCTAGAAGTTGATCTAGATAGCTAGAGTGTAGACCACTTTCAAACAAACTACTACTAGCAGAAGCATGCATGAAAACTTAACTAAATAAACTTAACAACAATTTATGGATACAATACAAAACATACACCATAATTGGCCATTGCATTACATTACATATATGGCTCAAGGCGACAAGAATAACATGAACACTAGAATACAATAGTGCATTAGGCAATTCTCTTATGCGTCCCCTACCAGGCTCCCTCTACTCTCCTAAGTGTGTCAACTAGAACTTCCTCTATCCCCCCATGCGACTCATTATAAAAGTTGTTACAATCAATATTCATGGCTTTGGCTCATGATGCTTCAGTTTTTAGTCAAGAACAGTTATCACTCATTTATGGTGAGAACTGTGGGGCCAGTTCTCCCTGCCAACACTTCACACACCCATCGATGGAGACATTGCACCACCTAGTAATTGAACACTTCTTCTAGCCCTTGAACTAGATAATACATTTTTTGGAAGCACTATAGATCTAGAATTGTTTATTTCCTTCCCACCCTTCCTTAGTTGATTTAACTGATTCATTGATGCCTCCATATACAAAGTCAATCTTCATGTTGGTGATGTATCTAGGCTCGTACTCTCTTTTACATCTGCTCATTGTGGCATGGCCTAGGCCTTTTTTATTATTTCGTCTCCTGTTCTCCACTTCCATTACCCTGGATTTTAGAAATCTGATTTATGTCCTTTGCATGAGTGCTAACACATCCATTTTGGTAGACAAAGCATGTGGCTGTGGATATTCTGAAGAGATAGCATCTTATAATAGATTTGAACTTCTAGCTCTCTAGTTCTACTTCTTTTGCTAGTGCTCCAAGGTCCTCATTATTTCTCCCCTTCCCTTTTTAGCCTGATGAGTGGTATTGGTAGTGTTGCCCTTTACATGAGCTTCTACCCCCTCACCAGGGGCTACTAACTCTATTTTCTCTTATGGACTTGAAGCCACTCGCTTGAGTTTCTCTAGGCATAGTACTTGCTGGTCCTTGTTGTTTGAGTGTTCCATGAACTGCTGGATTTCCACCTAGTTGCCAGGAGGTCCAATCTGTATGGTTTGCCAGGTCCTCCCTCAAGAATTGGCATGCCTTCTTATCTCCTTTTCTAAGTCTACTTTAGCCTTGTAGAGCTCACTCAACATTTGGATTTTATCTTATGCTAACGCTTTCCTAGCCTTGTTCTCTCTTAAGCCCCAACTTTGGAAGTCCAGAAGCATTGGCTTCCAAGTCTTTTGCATGCCTTTCCTTCCTTGTTGCTTGGATCTCATTATGCATCTTTTCTAGCTCCATTTTAGAGGAGTTGAGGGCCTCATTAAGCTTGTCCAGAGAGTTTTGTTCTTTGGCTCCTTTGTGGGTTCTTCCTAGCTTAGTGGTCGCCTACTTCTCAAGTTCTTTTATGGTCTCCTTTATGAGTTCTTGCTAGCCTACTTCTCAAGTTCTTAGTGCTCGCCTACTTCTCAAGTTCTTTTATGGTCTCCTTTATGAGTTCTTGCTAGCTTTGTGCTTGCCTACTTCTCAAGTTATTTTATGGTCTCCTTTATGAGTTATTTCTAGCTTAGTGCTCACTTTCTTCTTTAGTTCTTTTATGGCCTCCTTATCCTTCTTCTATTTCTCCTTGAATTTCTCCATCATCCCTTCTAGCTCTTCAATGTTGTGGGCCTTGAGTGCAATCTCTTTGTTTGTTTTTTCCTCCCTCCAAGTGCTTGGTGATGGCTGGCACGTGTTCTCTTAGTTCATTAATAGAGATTGTGTCCATTGTAGTGCTGGTCCCACATCACCAGCTCTTTGCCTTTGTCCCCCCTTTTCCTGTTGTATAGTGGCTTTTTTGCCTTTTGCCCCCCTTTTCCTGTTGTGTAATGGCTTTTTTACCTTTTGCCCTGGAACTTTCTCTTCCAAACTTCTAGCACCTAAATAAGTTCTTTATTGTACACCTCTACCTTGTGGGTTTCTCTGGAGAATGCCCCACTTCTTTTTACCATGCCTTCTTGATGCTTTCCTATTGTGGTTGACCCAATCTTCCAATTCCTCCACTACTTAAGTATCCTTTTCTTTTTGTCCATTTTCCTCTATCCAAATTTTGGTCTTATTTTTTATAGGGGTCTAACTGACTACAAGTGAGTGTGGGTTCTTCCATAATTTCCTTTTTGTAGATAATCCACCCACACCCCCTTCAGTTCATTATTGGCTACATGATCTTCCCACTCTTGCACCTTGGCTACAGTTAGCTCGTACACTTCTCTGAGGGTGTCCGCCTCATATGCTACCATTTTTTCCTCCACCTTGATAAGCCCATTTTGTCTTTATCTACCCTTGTTTGGATGTCTTTGACTACCTCTAGATGCCCTTTCAACATAGCCTTCAGCCTTTTATTGTGCTATTACATTTGCAGTGGCTTCCTCTAGTTGGATGTTCATGATTTGTGACACACCTTCTTCTTAGTATTTGATCAATTCCCATTTTGTAAAATTGCCCATCCACCACCATAAGTGTCACCTTCTTCCTTTGGTCTCTTGACATATACTCCAAAAAAGACAAGTCCACTGATAGGAATTGCAACATCTCTTCATACCAATTTAGCTTCTCACCATCTACTCTAAATTGTTATGCATCTAGGAAGTCATCCTTTACCTTTGTTGGGGCTCCTCCATACTCCAATTTGGATAAGAAATCTTATTCTTCACTTTACATAGCCTTTTGCTTACATAGTACACTAGTCGGAACCATCCTTCTTGTGCTTCTTGCATTAGGGCACTTCCTATGGTCACATCTGAGGCATCCACAAAGACATGGAAAATGAGGTTGTAGTTGGGTTGTTTTGCGGGATTGGTGTAGAAGCCAACATTTTCTTCAAATTCTTGAATTTCTTCTAACACCCTTTGTTCCTAACATACTCTACATCTTTTCCTATCAATCATGGCCACATCTGGTAAAGAAACCTCATGAACCTACTATGCCATTTGACTTGCATGCACAATCTATGTGTTACACAATACATAATTTGTGATACATAGCAAATAATATATTAGCATATACATGCTAGGTATTAGGGAGTATGTGTTATATACCATAGAAAATGTGCTTTACTGTAAGATTCCTCCCTCCAGCTTTTGAGGTGTAAAGGAGTAAGAACCTCCCCTTCTGATCTTATAATTATTCCCCTCTCTGAAATAAAAGAAAGATCTTGTTTTACCCTGTTTTGACTTGGAGAGAGAAAATGTCTAGAGGGAGATAGTCCAGAATTAAGATATTTTTGGATATAAAAATCCTCCTAGTGTCTAAAATGGTTTCCCTTGAAACAGAAGTTCAAAAAGAACTTTCCAATGTGCAATTGGAATTAATTGAAAATAGGTATAAAGGACCTTAGCCTAAGGGTCTAGATTTTCAAAATTTTTTGGATTATGGTCCAATTAAGGTTCCTATGGGCCAATAGGATCAATCCAAGTGTGGGGAGGAGATAAATCCAATTTATAAAAGAAAAATACCCAAAAATGAGTAAATGCCCACATAAGATGAAGAGTTGACTAAGTACAAGGTTTATTAGTAAAAAACTATGAATATTACTAAAAAAGAAGATATTTTGGGTATAATGATACATTTTTGACACCTTGGTAAGGAGAAGGGGGCTCTTCAAGGAGGCACCTATTTCACATGTGTGGAGGAGTTTTAAACTCAAAAATAATAATATGTTAATATCTCTCCTCTCTCCTAGATCAAACCAAATCAAAAAGGGAGCTAAACTAGTCCAAATCTTGTCCAAATTCAGCCAAACTGAACCTGGAAAATTCTAGAAACTAGTTGGACTTGGTTAGAGGCCTCCCTCACCTATAAATAGATCCTTAGCCCTTTGTAAAAAAATATGTGAACTATACCATGCCAATATTATACTGAAATAATGATATTTTCTATTATCCTCTAAAAATCCTCTACAATTTGGAGAGAATGGAGTTTCTCTCTCTCTTCAACCTTCTTTGGAGTCTTCATCAACATTCTAAACCAATTGATTGGTTGGGGGCCTCTCCTTAGACTAAAGAATCAAGCAAAATAAGAGGTAAAGTGTGATTTATGGTCTATATTTTTCAAGCATATAAGTATAAAAACCATTTTCTTAAACCTCTAGCTTCACAAGCCTCAATGGATGAGTCCATGGCTCTTTTATATGGATCTGTTGGTTGATCTTGCTTATCTTCAATGGAGATTCCATTTTGATTTTTATAAGTGAATATATTACCGGGTACTATGAGCTAGGAACTATTGAAAAGACCCCTGAGTGGACAGGTTGTGAGCGTTCTAGTTGGTGCCAATGATGCCATAGGTACACCGATGAAGGAATGATTGGAAATTAGGATTTAATCGAATATTTTGGAGGATTATGATCAGTGACACTATGGTTTCATTAAATGATTGTTTTAAAGACAGCTGAATCTGTGAAAATATCAGGTGTGTAAGTGGTGTGACTAGTTTTGAGTTTGCATGAATATCCAGCTAAAATAACAACCTAATGGAAGAGGAGCAGGAAGTGGAAGGTTTGGCCAAAGGCGAGCCCAACACAAAACTCCCAAGCATCAATACAGAGGCACCAGCCCCCCATAGACTATAGGAATCTATAGAGAAGGTATAGGATTGCAACATAAGACTATAACACTCTAGTTAGTGAAGTGACTATCAGTATAAGAGGATAGGTGGTGTTCCCAAGTGATCATGGATGGAGTGTTTGGTATGAACATAATGTTGGAGGGCCTAGAAAAGAAGTTGGGGATCACAACAATGGAACTAGCCCCATTCTAATTGGGAATGGCATATCAAAGAAGGGTTTGGTCAGTTGGCATTATTAGGGAGAAGAGATTGAAATAACAAGATGTAAATTTTCTGTGGTACTTACTATCCTGAAAATGGCATAAATATCAGGGTCCTACCCTATGCTTTTAGGAAGGTCGTGGAGTATGAGCAATAGGAAGTCCTCATAGTTCAACTCAAAGAGTTACTTGCTGAGGGAAAGCAAAAAGAACAAAATGAAGAAGATCCACAAGATAATGAGAAATGGCAAGAAGATCTGGAAAAGGACAAGATTCTTGCACTCAAACAACTAAACGAAGAGGGAAAAAGTATAATGTTAAGAGGATGAGCTCACAGAAGTAAATCTGGGTGATGAGAAAGAATCTTGCTTGGTGAAAGCACCAAATTGAGCCAAGATCTCAAAAAGGAGCTATAAGAAATGCTAATATCATATTAGAATGTGTGTGTACGTGGAGCTACATAGATGTGAAAGAAGTAAATCTGGGTGATGAGAAAGAATCTTGCTTGGTGAAAGCACCAAATTGAGCCAAGATCTCAAAAAGGAGCTATAAGAAATGCTAATATCATATTAGGATGTGTGTGTACATGGAGCTACATAGATGTGAAAGGGATCAATCCAAGCTTCTACCAACATAAGGTTAATATAAAGGAGGATGCAATACCCATTACACAAGGTAGATACTGAATGAAACCAAACTATACATGGCAAGTGAAGGAAGAAATAAATAAGTTACTAAAGTTTGGATTCATATATACAGTGGACAAGGCACAGTGGCTCACCTATAGTCATTATCCCAAAGAAGAGTGGAAAGTTCATAGTCTACAAAGATCATAGGAAGCTCTATGCAACAACAATTGCCAATCCATTCCTTATCCCTTTGACATGTTTTTGCCAAGTATAGTGGCAAGCTATGAGATATACTCATTTTGAATTCAATCTGGATGGTTTTAATATGTAACTAAGAAAAAACAACCTTTGTGTGACAGTGGGAGCATTTGCTTCCAATGTGATGACATTGTGTGAGTGACATACCTTTGAATCATAGACCTTTCTCTATAATTTCGCAATGTCATATTTTGATTGTAATCATTATAGAATTTACAAAAGTTGATTTGCATCCTCATACTATGTAGTTCACCTTTAAGCCACTTGATATCTGAGTGCTTCCCCTTTACCCTGTACAAGTTTCGAGAAGCATCCTCAAGAACATGACTAGCATCATCAACAAACAAACCTAAGCCACCCCAATCTCATCTCAGCTGAGCAATTCATCATGGTGATGCCATGTATGTGTCCTTCATTATACAAGGGGTTGATTTTTGTTGTCTTCACGCAGGTGTTGTTAGAACTTACATTTTTGCATTGCATATTGAAGAGGACATTCCATGTGTTGATTTTGTATTTTTTCCCCCACCTATTTCTCTTTGCTACCATATGTCCTCTAGCCTCTACATGCTCCATTGTACTCTGTTTGCAAATGGATCCCATGCAATCATGTAAGGTTGCTTGCCTTGACAGCCCTATATGTTGACTTACAATTCTCTAAAGCGAACTGACCGATTTCGTAATTAGGAGGTCCTTGGTAAACAACATAATGCTACAAAACTAGCTACTCATCAAACTTATCTCACACATCGCCTTCTTCTATCCTGGAATTGGTTTTGAACAAGTAAAGAAAGAGTCCCAATCTTGCACAGTGATGTCACTTCATCTTGGTCGTAATTCCCTAAAATCAAATCCTACCATGCTGAACCCACATACTCATTGAACTTATGGGCATACCTACAGAACCTATTCTGGATAGGCACCTCCACTAAAAGTTAATTTTTTGTGTTCTTTTGTGCTATGGTGTATGCAATATTTTCATGATATATAGTTAAAAAGGCTAGCCACCTTACCATGTTTTCACCCGCCAATGTGTAAGGGAAGTGCACTAATCCTTTCCTAGGAGGTGGTGCCTCTAAAGGGGACGAGATAAAGTCATCACCAATCACCAATCCTTTCCTAGGAGGTAGTGCTTCTAAAGGGGATGAGATAAAGTCATCACCAATCCTTTCTTAGGAGGTGGTGCCTCTAAAGGGGACGAGATAAAGTAATCACCAATCACCTTAGAGAAAACATTACGCTAGCTATGATGACCCATGGAAGGCCAACTTTCACCTCCCACTGAATCCTCTAATTTAGGGCTTGGTTGGATTAATTCGAGAGGTAGAGGCTCCAAAGAATTGGTTTTTTAAACCTTTTAAGGATGGCTATGAGTCTGTCTAAGGCCTCTCGTAAACTCTAAGGTTCCCTCATTAGGTCTATGTTTGGCTCTCGAATAGGGTTTGGGGTACACTCAAGCAAGTTTAGTGGTTCATAATCGCCCACCACTCGGTTGGGTTTCCAATGTCACTTGTCCTCCATTGGCCTACCTTTGAGGTTGCAGGCTTAGTATTATGGCCGAGGACGCCTTATGAGATGGTCCCTTTGGTTTGAGGTAATCTCTGACATTGGATTATAGTCTTCCCCATGTACCATGTTCCTCATCCAAACAAAGAAAAGCTAGAACTTGGTTCTATGGTAAAGGTGCCTCTATAACGAGCTTCCATGGAGAGTGGGAGCACTGGTGTTGGGTCTATTTCACTATTTTCTTGAATGGGAGAGTTCTTGAAAGAGTAGAAATAGTCCATAACATTTTTTGGGCCACTATCGGCGGGGAGCTAATCTTGCTTCTTCCATCTCCTTTGAGTTCTCTTGCATGCTTAACAATCTTTATTTTTAGCTCTTTTAAGCTTTTGAGTGAAGTAATGAATGGATAAAGTTGCTACAAAGTGAATAAAATCATGGTGGATGTATCCTTTTTCATTATTTTTGGTGGAAAGATTAGTGTGTCAGTACTTGCGGAACGTAGAGGGAAGCATTCTAATCAGTTTTTCTTTGATTTTTTGAGTTTTGCAACATTCTGCTTTTTCACATGAAAAACCAATGTGTTGGGA